>NW_019213283.1:0-66571 GCF_002532875.2 Varroa jacobsoni | reverse complement strand
ATATATACAAGAACAATTTAAAACCTCTTACAAATGAGAGGACAACGAAAAAACTGACGAAACGACTGGACGGCAAAGACGGACTTCTCAGTTGACATTATTTGTGGTTACGCTTCTTTAGATTTGCTGTCGTCTGGCTTCTGATCTCTATTTCGTTTTGGTTTTCCGGATGTCTATAAGACACGTGCGCACGTAAACACACATATTGCTAAGGTGGCGTCCACGACTATTCTGCCTATATCACGTTTTCATGCATTCATTCTACCTGACTTCTTCTTTCTACTCGCTGTTTTCTTCTTCTAAGATGCAAAACGCTGGGCCCATTCGCTGTTGCCGCTTTGCATGTTCACACGTGTAATTTTAATTGTTTGGATGTTCACGCCGGTATGGAGCACATACACAGAGGCCAACACATGCAACGTTGTGCTAGAGCATGACGATGACGACGACGACAACAACAACAACCACTAGAAGCCTACACTCGCGGTACGAAAAACCCAGTGAGGGAAGGACGGGGACTGGAGAGCACCAAACAGCACATAAAGCTGCTGCTGCTTCTTGTATTTCTGCTTTTGTGTTGTACCTCTGCCTCATTTTGAACCTGGTCCTTCATTTTCTTCGTTGCCGTTGTCTGCTTGTTCGTCCTGTTGTTTCACACCGACTGTAACTGGTGGTAGTTAGTTGGCAGCAGCCATGTTCGCAGCAGTGGACAACGGGAGCAGGTGACATGACCCCTGCCGGTCATCTGTGAGCTCGTTTTTCTTTTGTTTGAGTTTCGTTCTCCTTTCTTCTTTGACTATATCTTCATTTTGTCCATGTTCTTATGCTCCTAGCGGTAATCAGTTGGCTTTCGGTGGTTGGTGACAGCAATGACCGGGGTAACGATGCCAGCTCGTGTTGCCAAACTCAAGCCAGTTGGTGGCCTCACACAATTGGCCTAGCTACGAAGCTACCCGGCCACGGTGTGACCCGACGCCTCGGATCCCGATTCCGACCAACGGCACAAGCACAAGTAAGCGCCACCAATTGCCTTACGCCCTGTTCTTTCGTAGCGTCAAAAATGAACACAGTCGTAAAAGTCGTCGACGCCGTAGGCGGTGTTTAGTGCTTGCCTTCTTGTGTACGTTGCTTCCCGAAGTTGCCGGTAAGTTTGTCGAGGCGTACGCGTTAGTTCGCCACGCCAGCAGAGTCATCATGATGCCTATTAGAGCCTCTTGTCGGTGATCCAAGCTCCCAGATGCTCAATGCTACACATCAGCTACAGTCATTGTTCTATAGTTATGCACCTACTATATACTACATATATGTATGTATTGTTGTCATTACATGATGTTCCTTAAGCTATTAAAGATGCTCTATTTCGTGACTGTCCTTCAAACGACGTAATTTTAAGTAGTCGACGTTATTAAAGCATCGCTACTTTTTCATTACGCGAAGCATGTGCTGATCCATTAACATTGGCCGAACGACAATTGTAAGACTGATTGCAACTTTTCCTAGTTTTTCTCGCGGAGCAGATTTATTTTTCGACGAGTCGTAGCATAGATTAGGACGTAATACTAGTTTTCGAAGATCGCATATTTACTTGATGGTCTGTCGACTTATTATATATGCGTCTAATAACTATTTTCTATACAACTTTGCAGTGTGAGCATTTTCAGATTTCAGTCATTAGTAAAAAATGCTTTTTTAAAAAATCGAAATACAGAGTTACCAGGTAATTTATCGCATGTTTCGAGTATTAAACTGTAGATACAGTAATTTATGAAAAGTTCTTAAAGTAACTGATCAAACATAGCGGCGCAAGGCGATACAGGTTAATATAACTCCTGCACGTGTACGTAGAAGTAACACATCGATAGTTGTTTGCGGATCAGTGGTCCTAACATACTTATGTTGTTATCGGCACTCCAAGTAAAACTCATCTTGATAGTATCTCAACATGTTTTTATTACTTTACCATGAAGTCCATCAGAGTCTCGTTAGAAATACAGACAGACAATTATCACTACTTTAGTTTTGTACGTGTATGATGTTGGACTTTGTGCTGTTTTGGTTGTATATGGTAGTTCGTAAGCGGTGAGCAGCTGGGAGAAGCAGAACACTTACTACAACGATCGCTGGCACGTGAACCGCCTCCATTCACCATTGGCACCGCCTTTACTTTACAACAGCAGCAGCGACCCAACTATAAAATAGTAATAATAAGTGTTCACTTAAGAGAGCTCGTTCTCTGGCTAGTTCTATTCGCCTGTCCATCCATTCGTTCGGCCAACACCGACTCAACAAACACCGCCACATCCCAGCATGACGCACTGTCGCTTTCGTGTTTCGGTGTCCAACATTATGCCGCTAACCTCGCTGTTGTTCCTACCACTGCGACTGCCGCTGCTGCAATAGCGACTTTGTGGATTCCTGACTGCCACTCAGCAGATTCTTCATTTCCATGCCCCCTTCCGCTGCTGTTGCTCATCTTCGCTTCGGATATGAAAGCGCAAGACCCAGCGACGAGATGCTTGTAAGTGTTGCTACTACTGGCGTTCTAAGTCACGCCTCATTATTAATTGGATTGTATGTAACTCTTACAGTTCGGTAGCTCGATTGATCCTATCTGCCCCGCTGCGCATCCCATCAGAAACAGTTTGATAGTTTTTAAAGCCGCATATAAACAATACGAGGCATCATTGCATCATTTTGGCTTACTGTCTATACACGCGGAATTAACGTGTTATCTGTTAAGCTCCGATCATGGATTAAATTACGTTTCGTATGGGTAGATTCACGGCGAAGATGAGCCGAAGGTGTTTGTGCGGTTTGAAAGTAATTAAAATTCCCGAGGTTGACTTTGTTTTCAACTGTTAACAATCCAGCACAAATATATGTGTGCACGTGTAAGTAACTAGGTGTTTATTTTGTGATCTTTATTTATTTTAAATCAAACTAAATTAATTTCCAGTGACATAATTGTTTCGCCTCATTAAATTTCCTCATGAGCAGCTGTTGCCTAAACAGGCCCAGTTTAGTGTTGACACAAAATGATATGTGTAATCGACGCCCAAATCAGCTATTGAATCTTGTTTTGTTATACATATATAATAAAACAAATGGCTACTGCCTGTGTAGGTAGATCACATAAATAGAGTTCATGATACGCAGTTACACATCTTAGGCCTCGCTTGAGATAACTTACTAAGGCCTTCTTAGCCAATGTCTTCACCAATCCTCGATGAATTTCCGCAGCACCGAGCCCTTTGAGAAAAAAAACTTGACCATTAAGTGTTGATTTTTGAAGCTAAAAAAGATTTTTTCCTCCCGGAGCTCATTGGAGAGAACTCATCGATTTTCACTCGTAAAAAAACTGGAGTATCTATCAGTCATAATTCTCTTAGTGGTCGGTTGTTTAGAAGTTATTCAAATTCAAAGCCTGCCGGATCTGGTTGTAAGGGCGTAATGGAAGATTGACAAAAGGCTGAGAAAGTTGATCTCTTTTCCCATGCATGTCTAGCGGATGCTCCTTGTAAGTTGTTGCGCTTCGTGTTGCTCTGATAATTTATTACTCTCACTGATTAAGCGCTTTATTTATTAGAGCACTGAAGGCATGATGGCTTTTCTCCGCTTGTGTTTATTCCGTTTTTGTGCGACTGCTGCTCCTATAGGTTGCACGTGCACGAATTCGTAGCTGATGCGAGAAATGATAATGTCACGCTTGATGAAGCCCACCCTCTACGAAACCCCCGCGTCCTGTAGTCAACGGATGTAGCACGTTGTCTTCTGTCCGTCTGTCTGTCTATCGGTGTGGCCGCCTACCCACCCGCCCACTCATTCAGACCCGCGCTCAGTTCCATCCTAATAATCCCGAATCATAATGCGACAATTCTGTAATTTACGCCGTCATCTCACATTAAAACGCGTATATTTAAGCAAACACACATAAATAGTTTATATACATAGAAATATAAATGTGTGTGCTTCCATATATTGTGTACGGTAAACACGGCGAATATTACAAGTAGTACACCTGTAGGCATAAAAAAACTAAATTTCGGGAATTCTATGGTTTGCTCCGTTATTCTAATTGAAAAGGTTCCAATTAAAGAGCCGAGCCCATTCAAGTGATTCTATCAATAACGAGAAAGCAGACGGGATCAAAGTGAAACAACATGTAATCGTGGACATCATCATGTCACCATTACTACGAACGACTGCAGGAAATTTAACAAAAATATTCAAATATTGCACACGGGAAGAATTAACTAGTAAGAAAAACACTATGAAGATCTTAGAACTAAATAATTTTCAGTCCCCGATCGCACTGGCAACTTTGCTTTCAGAGCTAAATCTGTTGAAAAAGGCTAAAGTGGCATCCAGTTAAGGCCATCGATAATAGCTAAACGGAGAATGATAAGACAAAAACAGGCTCTGTGTTGGATCAAATATAGAAGACACCGAAAAGAGGACTGACAGTGACGGATGATTTTGATCTAGCAGGATTAAAAACCACACGCTAAAGGATACAATAAAGAGCGAATTCATTTTATGAAATCTAGCTTTTTTTTTCTTTCATCGCATTGCTAAATGTTTCGAGTTTTACCTCCAGCACCGCCGTCAGACATTACTTTAGGCAGCTAGCCCTTTCCAGCACAAAACGAAGTATGTCTATGCCCGGATCCCCAATATTAGCAGGGATGAGTATATCATTACTAACATTGAACGCCAATGTCCACTGGAGGCAAGCCATCGCAACTCCGTCGTTCACATTGTTCTTCATACGTTACCTTACTACTAAAACGCGCAGTTTATCGTCACTATATCGTGACAGCGCTGTCGACTTTTTCTCTGTCTCTCTCTCTCTCTCTCTCTCTCTCTCACTATATATCTGTTAGTCGGTAGGGTAAATGACGCTTTCATTACATCTGCACTTCACGTTTAACCCTTACTAAGGTCGCTTCTGCTCGTCCTGGCCCTTGTAAGGCTAAACCGTCGTAGGCTGATTATACAATTCCTCCGATGGTTGTTTACACTGCTGCTACTGCTCAAGAGGGCGAGAGGTGGAAAGTGGGGCATAAGGTGCTCTATAATGCGGGAGCACCCACTCAGGGCTAAACTACTACGAGAACCACCTCTACTATTACGATACACGACTAGGTGCTGCAGCGGTCTCAACCGAATTGTAGGTCCAGCAGTGTATTTACTTAAACGACGACGGCGACAACTACGGCACTAGAAGTCAATAGATGGAATTACGTGCGTTTCTAGGTAGTCTACTACTGCTGGTTCGCATGCGGCTGCAACTTCCGGCAAGCGGCCTTTGTTGCCTTTAGGATTACTACGGTGAGTTTATAGGGTCGGCAATAGTAGGTGTATCGGCGGCGGAAGCGGCAACACCCATTATGCCATAGAAAGAGCGTAAAATGCGCAGCTGTACAGCTAGCCAACTGCGGCGTGACACGTAAGCATCCTCACATGCATCTGTATGCATTCTACCAGATAGTTCTACTACTCGTAGTACTGCCGCTAGGGCTACTGTGGGTACGCAACCCATACAGACGTGTGTACGTACGTATGTGCCTGTATAGTATGAACCTTGTGGTTACGTTGGAACAGAAATAATCGCAGCGGCAGCGACGACAATCACTGAAATAGTGATAGCCTGATTTCATTCGTCAACTGCCCTTGCTGTTGGCCTCGTCGTCCTAGTTTTCCTCTCTATCCTTTCACTACCCGCTATCCTTCTGCAGCCCCTTGCCTGTTCTTGTACTCTGCGTTCTTATAAAACTGTCATTGTCGTTTGGATATGTAAGCCTCCTTGCAGGTTGTACGTGCAATGTGCGGCGTTTTACGTTCCGTCTACAGTGCATGCAATTGTTTTGTCGAGATCTGACTCGCAGACAACCCACATCCTCGCTGGCATCCTCGTTGGTTCCTTTCCCTTCGACCGCCTATCCCGTCCCTTTTGCCAACAACAGGGTAACGACAGTGGCGTAGCGAACCGAGGAGGTATTTATTTGGTCGACAATGGGAAGCTGTAAGATGGTTTGCGCAGTCTCTAAGGCCCAAGTTCCTGCAAAACCGTTTTGCCTTCTTTCTGTCGCCGATAATTCACCTGGCTCCCCCTAGTTGCTGTGCATTCACTAGCTTTACTATACCTGCCAAAGCCCCAAATTCAAGTCCAGCAAGTACCGCTTAGCTTCCTAACCTGGACGTTGCTCCCACTGAAAGTTATTTCCGTTTCTGATCTTAGCTCGGAACCCTAAGTCGAATATGCCCTGCATCCATTATGCAAGCATCCTGCCAGTTATCCTGCCTAGACGTACATTGAGATAGAGTCCTATTAAACAAAAAAATGCGTTTTGACCTTACACTCACTACGTGAAGCCTTATTATCACTTACATCAAATTACACGTTGGTCGATGCACCTGGGATTTTTAGAAAGCAAGCAAGAGTTTAGAGTGATTAGCAGACAGAAGGCTAATCTCGTATACATCTATATTTACGAGATTAACCTTCCCATTATATATATATATATATATATATAGTCTTTTGCAATAAACAATGGAATATAAAACAGAAGCGTCTAAAATAATAACTAGGTAACGAGACGATGAGGTATTCATATATCTACGCAGTTTAGGTGCGTAATACATGATGAAAGCATAACGTGAATGGCTTAAACCCAGTAAATAGAGAGCCCAACGTTCGACAAAGCAAAATATATAGCTTTATTTGAAAAATCCCGACCCGTAATAAACTTCGAGCTTCAACGACTTGTCAAGTGTATCGGCTCACCCATTTTATCAGAGAATAGCAGTCAGAATTTCCGTTTTCCAGTGAGAAAACAATTTATTTATTTCTACGGCAGCAAACGAGACAGGAGTATATCTACATATTCGCTGACGCTTTTCTCCCGCGACATTTGTATCGAATGACGAATTTCATAAAAACGTGAGTTTTAAAACATGTGCATTTAAGCATTTATTTACTGATGAGTACACTTGAACATGTGGTTGCCAAATAAAGCTGGCATATATTAAAACAAAAGCTACAACTTCCAGAAGAAAACTTGAAAGAAGCTTATATTGCGTAGTTGTAAGGACGGCTTTTTTTAAATTTATCATCTTTGAGCTATAATCTTCAAAGTCAAGTCAAGCTGCAGCGGGCGTTGACTCAGGCGCAAGCGTCCGAAGTCGCTCGATGACAGATGAGGAGGGGTAGCAGCACCGGTAGAGAACTTCTGCGTTTCTTTTAGATCATGTAAACGTCGACTTTGGTGAGGCATGTTGTTGTATATGCCATGAGTGCTCGTTGTCTATAGGCCGAGGTGGCCGGTGAATCTGTGTACGAAAGTAGGACCGAATGATATAAGACATGAAGCGTCCCATAGACGGTTTCACATGACTAGATGGGACTAGACAGAGCGTCTTAACGGAGATTAAGGGAAAAGACTTTTTCGCGCGATATAAGTCAACCTGGCAGACGGACAAGTAGCGAGTGAGCCGCTTAGAGCGAGTCGTGAAGCGGCGCGCCGCCAAACCTCGGTTGCTGCCGCCATCTTCTCCGGGTCTCCCGCAGTCTCTACAAGGTACCTTCTTCTGAAGCGCTTGACGAGGTGGTAGCAGCAACGATCCTTCTATATTTTAATGAAAACGATGACAATGGTGACGAGTTCTATTCCACTTATTTCCATTGCGGCTGCTGTGGCTCCTTTTGCCGTGACTTGAACGCCTTCAAAGTTCTTGTGCGTCGTTTCGGTAGCGTTCAGATCCCAGGCGGTTCGTCACCATTGCCGCACCACCTGTTCTATAAATTATTAGCTTGCCATGATGCAGCGTTATAGCTTCCTTCCACGCTGAACTATCCATACGAGGAGTAACTTATGCGTCACTCGGTGAGGATACAACCGAAGCGTCGGGCCCTTAGCAGAAGCTATAGAAGTCGTCGTCTTTCATAGCCGAACTTGTCCTTTTTCACGATAGGGGATTAGGTCGAGAAGACCGAGAGGCAAGCGGCGGAATAACAAGGTAAAAGGTGCCCAGGTAGTTGAGCTGCTTCTTTTAAAGGTTGAGATTTGTATGTGAGTGTATGTGTGACTTCCATTTGTTATTATTGAATGCAATTGTACTTTTATGGTGATCTATCCATCGAATTAACGATAAGCTCTATCTAGCACAACAGCTGCATATTCGCTTTTGGGTACCACGTAGGCCTGTATGCAACCTGAAATTATTGATGGACACGAAAAACACATTATGCCATTAGGAACTCCTAAGCACCTACGAGAGTAATTCATGTTTAAGTGAAAGTAGTCAGTATTATAGCCTTAAACTATCAACTTGCAGGAAAATCCTGCCGCCAACGAATTTCATATAATTCTTCTTGCTAAAGTTGCAACGAATATTTCCAAATACATTTACCAGTTAGATCTTTGTGCCAAGTTAATATTTATGTTAGTATACAATTGAATGTAAACATATGAGCAAAAATTGACCTGGTGGGAAAAGAAACAGTAGCAAAGCACTTTGGGGCACTAGATGTATGGTACAGATTTGCGATAGCCTTGATTCCTCAATAGGATAGTTAATATTGAAAAAAAAAAACGATATATTATTTTTTATTAATCTCTGTGTATTGTTAATGTGTGTGAATTTCTGCTTTTTACAGGGTACGATCGGGCAGTCCCCGGTTACGAGCGCTATTCGATGACGGGTAAAGCGCGCCGCGGCGAACATAACCTGCTCGTAGTAAACGCAACAGTAGACGATGACGGTGAATACCAATGTCAGGTGGCTCCAAAGGGCAATAGTAGAGCAATTTGGGCCAATGCAAAGCTCACCGTTCTATGTAAGTACTCTATGGCCCCTATTGCCATTTGTGTTGCACTTGGCTGATTAGTAATGCATAGTAGTATTTACAATTCGAGAAGTAATGACAAAACGGCCTCACGTAACTAGAAAATCGCCATAGAATAGGTGGCAGGCTAAGGGACATTTTCTATTTATCCTATTATTCAATAGGTTATCTTCTTTCAGTTTATGTCAGGGCTAAATCTAAACTTCTACTGGCTTGACAATTGTCCCTGTAAATTTTTGGATGGGGTGAGTTAGTCTATCTGAAGCAATATTGAGACAGAGCGAGTCATCAAGCCAACCAACAATCCTGACAACTACCCCCCCCCCCTCTTCCCCTACTCAACAAGATTGGGTTAGTCGTCCACTAACTCGATCGATGGACTTGCCGACTTCTTCGTTTTAGGCCGCAGGCGGAAGCTGACCCAGATTTTAAATTGGCTTCCGTTGGTTTTCTTATTTATTGGTTTCCCTTAGGAATTGAAGAAGGAGAGAGCGAAAAAAAAACTAGACAAAACTCTAGTTTTTAGAGGACTGGTTAGTTCTTATTTCATTCGTTTTGCTGAGAAGAACCACAATTTGAATTTCGTATCTTGACTGCGTCGGAGTAATGCCAGAACAATGCTGTATAGCTAGCTACCAGCACGGGTTCCTGTTTTTTGCACGTGCGAGCCATGCGTGCACATGTGGTTTGTTTCACGGCTTTCCAAGTCGGCAGCATATCTTACAGATCTGACTCTATAAAAGGGGCTCTGATTTTTAAAGTGGTTGTCGACGGCGTTCCATCTTGCAAATCAAGCAGCCGTAAAGTAGCTGCCAACATTGGGGGTATGTATAAAGCGCGAAAGCTTTGTACTTTTTGTTGAGGGCCATTTGACGCATAATTTCTAAAGGATAGACTCCAATATAGGCGACTTAGTTTACCATGCACCTTTTTTTATAATAAAACCTTCGATCTTCCCCTTTTCTTTTTTTTGGTGAGCATTGATATAATATGCCAACAATAGAAAAAAAAAATTAACATTTTTCCGACACTACGTACTTCACCATGTAATAGGGTAGTTTGTATTTCTGGGTTTTAAAATAGCTACGAGTAGCAGCTAGTCCTCATTTGCAAGCTCAATTCTGAACGGCTTCTTTAAGGTTTACGATATCACGAATAATCTCATAAATCAATGAAACAATTGTTTTGTAAGTTTAGCAGCGATAAGATTGAACACATCCTTTACTGGACTATAGTTGAAGTTAAGAATAAGAAAGACGCGACGGAAGACATCAGGAATTCAGCAATATTAGTAGAAACATGGAAATCGAGGCAGGAGGAAACACGGTGGCTCACGATGGATGAGTTATAAAAAAACTCTCAAAGCCTTTTCCTGGTCTCTTCTTTTTCTTTCCCCATTGAAGAAGATTGGGTCTGCCTTTACCGTTTCCTGTCAGTAAGTAGTTAGAGTAAAGTACCAGTCAGGGTTTTCATAAACCTACGTAATTTCCACTTTTAAACTGGGTAGTAAGTATAATGCAGAAAAGCAAGCAAGCGGCCCGATTTCCTCGTTCGCAAACTTTTTGCATTGGTGGAGTTCTGTAAACCTTTCCATTCTCCATCTAAATATTAGCCTGAGTTTTAAATTAGGTACATGGCGCTAGCAGCTTCAAGAAGCAATGGAGGTGGCCTAAAATAGAGGAGGGAGAATAGGGAAGTTGTGGAAAGGAAATTGGGAATAGGTTCCGTTCAGTAGATGGGTCAGCCGCTACCGCTGCTACGGTTACCTGCCAGCCGCAATGAAGATGAGGGGAAACCGCCGACACCAAGACAGCGAGTTCTTCTTTGTAGCGGCAGCAACCTCAAAGAGTGCGTACTTAAGGTTTCTCTCCGCCCTTCACACCCACTTCCCTTCCTTAGCTTTCATACAACAAATAAAAACTTTAACGAACCGCGATTAGTGATGCACATGAGATTCCAGACATGCAGCCATCATTTGTTGACAATGTTACTTAGTTTCAATACGTACGGCCCTAGTTGGTGAGGGAACATCGTAACGAAATTGTCCAGTAGAAGGAATAGAAACAGCTCTATTGGCAGGTGAAGACCTTGAAAAGCGTTTTCAATAAAAAACAACGAGCACTTTGGGGACACTTCTGAGCAACCGATTCACGACGCTTATCTTTATTGGTGGCAATGTTAGAGAAGCTTTTAAGAAAGCTTCTGCTTCCAGCATGACGCGGTCTTAGTCTGGGTAATACGGTCCTAACATTGCTTGTATATATACGCATATATAGGCAGCACCGGTAGAACAATGCCATATTTGTGCGTTTCTCCTCATCATTGCCTAGCTGGACTCTATCTTCATTCGCGCGATGTTGTCTCCCCCTTTCCTATCCCTTTAGTCTTCGCTTACGCTTTGAGTTCGCTAATAATGCGCTTTATGTTCCCCCGGGATCTTCATCTTTTGTTAGGCCTAGTCCGTTCTCCGTAAAACAACCTTTGTCTTGTCAATATTCTAAGCTGGCATGTTATCTATGCCATCCTGACGTGCTTTCTAATATTCATAAGGAGAGCAGCCACGACGGCGCTGCTACCGGCGCCACCCGCGCCAGAAAGAGACTGCGACGCCTTTGGGGCACATGGGAGTGTAATTCCTCTCCTGAGTTAATCGCCGCCTCGCGGCGACGAGCTGTGACGTTTTCATTATACGCGTGTACAACAAAGGCTATTCTCGGTTCCCCTTTGCGCACGTAGTAACCATTCATTGCCTGATGTCTGAGTTTAACATTATGGAGACATGCATAGGTAACCATTTAAGAATGTGCCTTCTGCCGTATAAGCTGGTGTTATTGGTGCTTTTTGGAGCGAGATGCCACTACTTCTGTTGTTGACGAGATGACGAAAGCCATGTCTGCTTTTGCAGATAGCATCTTATTTTTTGTGTATGCTTCCATCACTTGGCCCCGCTCTGTAAGGGAGACAGTGAAGGCAAGACATAGCCTTTCTCTATTCCGCTTGTGTATCTTATTGTCTTTGTATCAAAAAGGATCTTGAGGCAAGCAGTTTTTTCCTTTGGAATAACTGCTTTGCTACTACCACTGCTCCTTTTCCTAACACTGCCACTGCTCGCACGGCTGCTGTTCTTACGGCTAGTACCCGTACTAGCAATCCGTCAGCAGCAATAAAGACCGATACAGATACGTGTGTATGCATCTACGTGTCTAGGAGCGGTTCTTCTACGCCTTGTTCTACGTGGACCAAAAAGGCCAAAAGCGCAAGTGAGCAGAATAAGATGAGTTATGCTGGGCCATTCCCTAGGCGAACAAACTTATAATTCTGATAGCCTTTTAGCGTTCTTCTTTTGTACGTCAGTGAATCGCTTCTCGCAGAGACCAACGGTTTGTATATTCTTGTAAGTCTGCGCATCCGATTGTGTGAGCGCCCCTGAAGCGACACCTGTGCGAGCCACCTGATCTCTTTTGGGTCTTTCAAATGCGGCTCGTTGTCTTGCTAGGATCTCGTTTTTGTTTTGATGTGAACATCTACTGAGAATGGGTGCGGCTGTGCCAGGTTCGTGTTTTGGGGGATCTCCTAGAGCTCGAAAGTGCTTGATTAGGTCTTAACCCATCGATTCACTAGCAGCTTCGGGTAGTGTTGGTGTCGTACCGCGCTTGGGTAGAGCAGTGCCTGCCGGGCCATTCTACTTTCTGCGGTTAATGCTCAGCTCGTTTATAGGACCATGGGGAAACTGGGGCGGTGACAACAATCCGAAAGTGTTTTAGAGGGAAAGTTACGCGGACGTGAACTCCGCGGACATGGACTTAGTTGGGACTCAGAGGAGAGGCAAGCGGGGACGAAGGAAGCGAGGGCTTGGAGAAGCAGCTGAAGACAGAGATTCCGACGGGTTGCAGAGATGGGTAGGATAATCAAGAAATTATTTGTCACCAAGCTCTCCCATCGTTTTTCTTCCGTTGATCGGAATGGTCCTTGTTGTTGAACTGTCGGTGGTAACGGCGAGCCGCTAAAAAACCGACCTTGTTGCCGATACTACTAATACACCACTACAAGTAGTGTCACGCCGGACAACGCCTGTCACGCTAGCCAGCACATATCAACATCGCACAGAGTCCGACAACCCGATGAAGGCTGTTCTTTACTATAGCGCAGTGTAGCGCAGCTGTCTGACCAGCCACTTGCCATGCTTACAGACAGAAAAGCTCCCATTAGGTTTAGTAACTGTTTGGACGGGTCCTGTCTCCTGCAGCACCGTCGATGATTGTAACGCTGCAGTGCGAATAATACGAAAAAAATTTTGCTAACGACATAATTATATAATAAAGTGGGTCACGATGCTGAAGATATCTTTTGTCTATTTGCTTGCTAATCACTTCGTTTGCTTGTAAATTTCGTCATATGTGTGCAGTACCGCCGAAAACTATTGAGATTGCCAATTACCTGAACAACAGTCCCGTCGAAGTGAAGCAACAGGAGACAATACAGCTGTCATGTCTTGTCGGCCAGTCGAAACCCCCCGCCGAAATCAAATGGTTTCGAAATAACGCCGAAATCCACCGACCTGGTAAGTAGTTCAAATAGAAACTAGTATAGGTAGCCACGAAGAGCCGCGTATACTCACTATTTTATAAGTTCGATATACAATAAATAAATAATAGCCCTAATATTAGCATATCTTATAAGTGCAATGTTAGCATAAACTGTATTTCTCGTAGTGTGTTCCTCTTTCTTCCTTCTCTCCCTAAAAAACGTCTTCTGTAGTCAGTAATCCATTAATAGAGCTTACTGAATACGTATACAACTGTACAAGGACCTTGACCTTTAAGACCTCCAACTTGCCAAGTTAAAAAGGTTAGAGAAAAATTGGGATACTTTTCCCAATTTAATTTTGAATCTTTTCCATGTAATAATATAGATCCCCGTATGTATAGGCGTTTATTTAAAAATCGATGGTCGCCGGGAAGTTATAGGTCATCTAAAGCTTCAACTATCGGTGCAGCTGCACAAGGGCGTTATATGTAAATCGAGCTATTGCTGTAGGACTGATTTTGTTTCGAATGTAGTTGTCGTGCCTGTCACATAGTAAGAACAGCAAAAGTCTCTTTCAATTTCTCTCCGATTGGCCGTCTTCTCTTTGAGTCTCCCTAAGTCTTGTGGCACACCTACGTCTTTGTGTTGTCCGTCGTATTGAGATTTACTATACCCCGTTTATCACCGCTACGAGGAAGGCTGTTGAGTAGAGTAACAGGATCGAATGGGGCGGAAGGGGGTTGTCAAGCTGAACCGGAGTAAAGTGAGAGCTGTCAACGCGCCTTTTCAAGATGGACACTAAAGAAGGAACCTTTTTATACATAGAGTGGAACAGAACATGATTGTAAGGTTTACGTTTCTTGTACGGTGTTCGTCTTCATGGAAGGTAAGCTGATGAGTTCGCCCGGTTGTCGCTATCAACCTTGACGCCGATACCCACGCTCCGAACTGTTCAACCTCAGAAATCTGCCCTGAAATATAATCTTTCCGATGAGCAAAGCCAACGACGCTGCCGACCCCGTTCTACATCCCTGTACATATAAGCGCCTTTTATTGTAGCAGTATTTTTCGATATGATTAATACTGATTAGCTCTTGTGAGGATGCAGAGAGCCTATGCTGTTGAAAAATAAACATCTGTTGTAAAAATTCAGGACATAACTCATTAAAGGCTGTTCTAAGTAGCAAACTCAATAAGTGCTTTTCTAAAAGAACAATCGCTTTCCTTGCAGATATGATCGAGTATAAGACTTTAGAAGGAGACAGTGGTCGACATTCTGCTGTTTCAACTATCACGTTACGCCCGTCACCCGAGGATAACGGTGTTGCGTATGCCTGCCAGGCGCACCATCATAAACTTAAACCGCCACTGACGACGCTCGTGCGGCTTTCCGTTCTATGTGAGTCTTTCGATTTAGTAGAACTGAAAGTTGAGGTAGCGGTTTATGCGGTAAGGGTTTGTTGCTTTAAACAGGCGGAGGCCAAGGCAAAAATGCGGGTAAACATCATAATAAAGTTAAATGAATAAAAATCGTAAAATCTCATCCAGGACCGAACTTTTTGATGATTATAATAACAACGCCTCCGGATCATAGTACCAATCAGGAGATGATATTATTAATAATACAGCAATTGAAAAATTCTCGAAATTGGACTTTATTGGCAAATGGCAGATACGAAGCACGCATACGACTAAGCACTTGAAGCTCTTAACGTATATGAAGATACTGACACCTCGAAGCAAAATAAATTAAACCTCATAGAAAACACACGGCTCACGAACATTAAATTGGCCAGAAACTGTAGAACATCGATACCTCCCGCTAATAGGCTACCACCTAGCTATGCAAGAACGGGGTTCTCTGCGAATTTCTGAAAATCCATACAACATACGCGTGAGCGAGTTACCCAGATTAAACAGTGAAGTTCCGAATATCATAAAAATAAAGACCTGCTCAGAAGTTGTTACTAAACACAGCACTGACGGCAGCAGAAGCACTTATTGCTAGCGACAGTGCATCGCTGTCTTCTGAAAGCGAAACAAAGACGATTTTCTTCCGTTTGCTTCGGCTCCCATTGGTATCGTTTGCAAACGCCGTCATTTGTCTTAATCAGATTATCCAATAAAGCTCTCTGCAACGAACCAAATTGTTTGAGTGCTAACAAAGACAAACATGTCAGCCATTGTGTGTACGTATCTTGTTATGAAGCATAAGCATTTCGGCGTGGTTTCTTATATAAACCCGTATAAACCCTTTATCAGTTCTACTAATGGTTGCTAGTATCAGTATAGTGTGCCCCGGCTATGTATCGGATAGGCCAATGCAAATATCCCTGTTGTGCAGCAATATAGACTGATTGAATGGATTACTCGTTTGTGGCGCAACACATAAACCTATTCTAAACCTAAACACATATTCTTTAATCGACAGAATTGTTCGCAGCCGCGGCAGCGGCAGCACGGACATGGATATGAACGTACAATACGATTGCAGCCAAAGCTACGTCGTAAATGTATTTATCTGCCTCTGGGGTCTCCGTGATAATCTAGGGGGCAACGGATTTACCTGGTGAACTAAGGGACACCTTTTGGTCTAGGTTTGAATCCGAGTACAGATAAACTTCGTTTCAACTTGGGAACCAGCGAACCGTTTCATGGAATCTCGAAACATGGAGGGTTCTTTAAACATGGCGTACATGGTTTTCGCGCATTTCACGGGAAGTTGTGTGATGGAAGAGTATCCTCTTTTCAGCTTCTTACACTCAAATTTCAACTTTCCTCCATTGGCTCGTCTAGCCCTTTCCCGCATCTATATTTATTATTATTATAATTATTTGGTGATATAGTAAAAACTAGTTGGGAAGATCGAAAGTACTAAATATGATGAAACTGAAATGGAGTGAAGTTTTCATCAATGACTGGGAGACTCAAAGGCAGCGGGGTTACACCCCATGCTTCATCTATTGTTTTTCTTTACACGGTGGTTAAAAGTGTCTAAATATTTTCCTAATTTAATGCCAAATATCGGGTCGTACAGTAAATTGGGCCAGAAAGTTTTTAGGTTGATCAAGGTTATTTTCTTTAATTTTACTAAGCAGGAATCGAAGTAATATAGGCCGATGACTAACGCATCGACACTTATCGCCTCCTTGAACAACGGGCGTGCTCCCAGAGCTATAGGGAACAGACACAAACAGCCATAACGTTGTATTAATAAGTAGAGCGAAGTCCGTCCAACGATCTAGCACCGTTGTGAAATACACTTAAGGAAATTTGACAAGAACCCAATATAACATACCCTGGTTGCATCACGAAACCTCGGCGAAATCTCTATAGGCAACTAGGAAACGCATTATGTATAGTGAAAAATGAACTAAACTTGAACTCAATTCCATACACACACACACACACACATATATATATATATATATATATATATATATATATATATGTATAAAAGTATAGCATTTTTAGAGAGGCGGCGATCGATTTTAGATTAGGTACTTCAATATATTCAACCTTTAAAGAGAAATAGCCAGACGAGCTGGCCTTACCCAATATATAAATTTTGTTCATAACTTTCTATTAAGAAATGCCACTTTCGAGTGTTTGCAAGTGCTTTAAAGCGATATTTGCATTTCTCCCATTTAGGTGTTTATCCTGTGTCGCTAGTACACACATACAATTCTCTACGTATATTCAGATGGATCGCTGAATATAACAATAATTAGATAATGAGGAGAACTATTCCTCAAGAATGTTCTATTGCCGTGTAAACATTTTCCATCTGTGGAAGCAGAGCCTTGAATTTATATACATATATATACAGGAAAATATGGAAGATAAATGTTTAATAATAGAAGTAGTGACTGGCATCATTGAAAACCGTAGTAAGAGTACTAAGTCTAATAGAAGTCAGCGGCAGCTTTTCGAATATAATCAGTATATGAACGCTAGAGGACCGTTTAATAGCGTTTAATAGCTTTAACAGCTGAATTAACGTCGTTAGTGAAACCAAACACAGATGTTCTAACATTTGTGGTAACTTTCAACCCTATCGTTTGGAACAGGCATGTTTATATTGAAATAATCGCGTATAACCGTTTATAAACAACATCAAAGGCATATTTGCTACTAAAATAATCGAAAATCTAAACCCAAAAATCTTCAACTTAATGCCCCTTTGGGAGACGAGGCTTCAACTAGAGGAGAGATTCATAACAAGAATTGAAGTGAGGCTAAACATGGCCTCCGGGATAGCTGGCAGTCCTAGTCGCAGAACTAGCGGAAAAAATCTGGCCACTTTATGAGTACGGGTTCACTGAGAGGGTAACTGGCTTTAGATAGAGTGAAAAAAACAAAGAAAAGTTTATTGTTGAAAGAGGAGGCTTCACACTGTCCACATGAGACCTAAGGTCGTTTACATTACAATAAATAACTTTAATAGCTAAGTCTCATATATATATATATATATATATATATATATGAGTCGTCTCAGTGCCTTGCTAGCATCTGCCATTGAAGGTTATACGATTAATACTAAATAACTATTGGCCATAAATAAATTGAAAACAATTAACAATCTGAATGGTCGGTTACGACTTTATATATATATATAACATTAGCCGGCATCGACGGCGTGTACTAAGAAATCGAAAAACATCTCTATTGTGGTTACTCTTCTTCGTTCATATTGACTGCTGCTGAATTGAACGTACCTACCGCAGGATGCACAATACTTATTTATGCCTGCGTCTAACGTGAGATTGTACTAGCACACCAGGACCTCTAACAGACCTGGTGCCCCAAGAAAATCCTTTTCCTCTTTGTGACGGCCGAAATGCCCCGCCACACAGTTTTTAGGGTGTCTTAGCATCTTCTGGTCATGTCCGCAACAATCGGACATTATGATCCCCTCCCTGCTTTTCTCGTATACAGTACACACATCTTTTTCGCGAGTTCTGCTCATAGCCATGAAAACCGTGCTCTCTAGGATACAATATCTATCTTGTTGACTGCTTGGCCCAGAGGAACACACTAGTGCTGTTATTCACCGCTTGCTAGACTCTGGCCTTACCGTGGACCTTTTTATTCCTACGGACGCTACAGGGCTCAGTTACAGCGCAAGGCGTGCACTTACGGAACGAGTCTCCTATAACATCAAACCCTTCCTTTTTTGCTATCTTTGTGAGCTTCTATCAAGGCTAGCTTTATTTATAGGACGCGCAAAATGTATATTAGAATGGGTAGTTCACACCGTATGTTTCGCATTTACGTTTATAGGATGCAGCTTTTTCCTTTTTGCTTGCAACACTGTAAAAAATACAATCTTCGATATGGATGCGACGAAAAACCTTGCCTAACAGTAACTTTGTTTTTCCAGTTCCGCCCGATCCGCCCGAAATACTCGGATACTCTGAAGGGGAAGTTCTGCGTGCAGGTAATGCAGTGACATTACGTTGCGTCTCGCGCGGAGGCAACCCCTTGGCGTCGGTTCTTTGGTATCGGGGAAGTGATACCAAACCCTGCGATAGTTCGTTTAGTTCCTCCGACAGAAACAGCGTCAATACATTGAACTTCATTGCAAATGCCAGTGATAACAACGCGATCTACCGCTGCGTAGCAACAAATCCCGTTAGCAAACCGGAAACGGCCCAAGTAAAACTTTCTGTACACTGTAAGTATTGCTTTGATACAGACATCTTGTAATGTTCACAATATTATGTTCGCAGACGCTTAACCAATATGTTACCTTATTGAATTATTCGAGTTCTTCTCCTCTTAGTGGTTTTTGAAAAGTAAAGATTTTTCAAGCGGGATTTTTGCGGTCGAATTAATATGGTTGGATGTGGCCTTTTCGTACTCGTATGTATAGATATCGGTTCACGTCAAACACTAACGGGTTTCTGTGTTACTTTTTCGTCTGGGTTTTCTCTACGTGTCATTTTTGTCTCCATGTGCAGCGTTCACCGTTTGCTCATTGCTTATCGCAGTCATTCAAATGTATAATTTGGTCATTTGGTAAAATCCTTTAATTAAACGTATATGGCAACTTAATGTTTCGTTTCTTTGTTCGGTTAGACTGGCGCTGCTTTTTCTCGATCCAATGCAAGGCTCCATCCAGCTTTCGAATATCTCACAGCCGCTCTAAGTGCTTTACTTAGTATGCAGTTCTTTCAGTTTCACGGTGTATAAGATTGCACGACATGCGGAATCGTAACTGACTTTATCTAGTCAAGGCTTAAATATAATTAATGATTATTGTTTTTATTTGACACCCAGTACTGATACTGCAGTAAAATTTTTATGGGTCTGATTGGATAGGACCAGAAGGTGCAGTTTTGCATGATTATTACTTATTAATCTTTTCGCGCCAAACCATTGCACCTCATTTGCCACTTAAACATTGCTCAGACAACAAGAAGGTGTTTAGCTGGTCCATACTATTCGTTATATCCTAATGATTGAGTGCCTATAGGTGCTTTGTGGACTGGGGTTCCGCATTCCTCTGCCCGTTTGTCGATGGTCTATGGCTATTATTTGCTTAAAGAAGATATCGTCGATGTGCGCGTGCTTCGAGATGTGCGTGAAGTATCAAAGCGTAAAAGAGCTAACTATCTAACAGACAGCCGCCGAGCGACAAGGTCAGACGACCAGTGCGTTGCTCAGTTACTCACTTACGCATCCACACGCTCGCTCCTTCTATTTCTTCACTAGTTCTATGGTCCGTCAACCAGTCAACGGCACACAGCAACAGCGGCAGGAATCGCCGTATGAAGAGTAGCGGCATCGCTTCGATACGAGCGGCGTTAGCGTTGGCAGTGAGTGTCACTGTTGAACGCATCAGCGCGCTGCTCACAATCCCCGACAGCCCTCGACGCTAGTCCCAGGACTCCACGCTACATCCTAAGTGCAATCGTAATAAATTACTTTGACTAGGATAGAAAGTGGGGAGGTGTTCGCTCGTAGTTCTGCTGAAGGGTAAGGGAAGTGCGCTACCGGCGACGGCTGAGATACAGGAGGCAAGTGATGGCTAGAGTAGAGTACACATTGGAGAAAGCAGGAAACGAGGAATTGGTTGACAGCAGACTTCAATACATGCGAACTAAGAATAACTATACACACGCAGGCGTCAGCAGGCGTGTCAGTAGCCGTTGTAATCACGGACACAACAGTAATGGCTTTAAGGACAACGGCAACAATAACTGTGATTATTGTCATTAATATTCTATATTATATATGTATATTATATATATATAATATATTGGCTCTGTAGAACAAAGCCGAAGTGAAAGACTGAGCAGATAGAGAATGGTACAGGAGAACGCAAACGAGAAAAAGGAAAGAGTAGACAAGGAAGAGAGAAAAAAAAAAAGGAAGATGAAAAAGGAGTACCATCATACAGTACATCGAAAAAAGTCCAGGCTCGGCTGGTCCGCTCAGTCACTCAATTGTTTGCTTGCTTATGTAAGCGGGTGCCCCGCTGTCTGGCGATTATCTTCTATAGCCGCTGGGTAACGATGCTCAACGGCCGATGAACGTGGCGGGCACCGATGGTAGTCACATGAACGCTGCATTTTCCAAGTAAAGGTCCCTAACTTTGGAGGCTGCTCTGCTGGACAGAGACCTTCTAAACGATCAGAAATCGAACGAATCGTATGAAGGGATTTGAGGATATGATAGGACTTGTACACTTGTCTAAACGCTCACTTGCCTGTCGCCTGACACGTCACAAACGCTAGACCAGCGTTCAGGAACCAAAGTTCGGGCTGGGTAGATGGCAGCACCCACATCCACATCTCGTTCTACGTCTCTCACTTGGTGACTGCTGGATGACTAACCAATGGCTTTACTTGGGGCTTATAAACGATGTGCTACGGTTGTCATAGATGACACAGAGGAACGTTTTATTGCAATGGGTTGTATTCGACTGGAGAGAGATGAACGAAGCAAGCGAGACGGTAGGGGCAAAAGGGACAGTGAACGGAGAGGCAACGGATTAGGCAGACGGGTATTGCAACACGGAGGAGAACCGAAGGGCGAATCACCCCGAAATGACTAATGACCTCAGTACGCTACTAAGATGTGCTGTTGGCAGAGCGACGATAGGAGTGGGTGGCGTATTGACTTAGGCCAGCAGAGCAGAAAGAAGGAGGTTTTGGCGGAAAGTACCCAGACTAGCACCTGCCAACGGAGCCAGTAGCTGTTGCTGCTTGATGGGTGACCGGTTGCCTCCGTGTCTGCTGCCGACACCTAACAGCCAGCGATTTCTAATTAACCTCAACGACAGGTATAAAGGTTGAAACTACTTGCTTGTTTGGCGATCTTTGTCAGTCTAATTCCCTATATTGTACGGCCATCGATCGGATAGGGTTAGTGTAGATCAAATCACTTTCCTATGACCTGTGAAGCACATTGAAATACATTTCGTACTGGAACGCAACCGTGGATTATAATGGCACGATGGCTATTCAACGTTTTGTCTGCTTGATGCCATTTCGAAAAGCATAGGCCCTCTCCTCCTTAAAGGCGGCTTCAGCGTACCGCATCAATGAGGATGAAAATAATAACATACAGAATAATTACGAGCGCTCAATATATATGTGAGCGAATCTGTGCGCAAATATCACTGTTGTTTAACATGGTTATCGTATGTACGCATATGCTTTTCAGATGGTCCTTACATGGTTACCGTAGAACCTGATGGGCCTTCTTCAGCAAAGGTAGGAGATAGAGTAACAATGCGTTGTCGAACCGCACCCAGCAATCCGAAGGCTGACATCTCATGGACCGTCGATGGTCGACCAGTGAATGGATCAAAGTTAACAAGCCGACATGTCGACGGCGGCTGGGTGACAAGCTCTGAACTCTCGGTCGCAATCACCAAACAGGATCGGCAAATGAAAGTTTTCATCTGTTACGCAGTTAACATTGCACTCGGGGAGACTGTTGTCCAGACTGCTGCTATTGATATAATTTGTAAGTGCGACACGCTAACTGTTAAAGTCTAGCTTGTTAAATAAACAAGTATTTTATTCTATTCAAATTTTTCGATTAGAGTACTACTGCCATTATACATACTCCTACAATATCTATCAACGTTTCGCTCGTATTTGTAGCCGCCGTTCTTTCGACTTTTTTCTATCTATTGCCATGATAAAACATTGTAGCCGATGCGTGTTGGGTGTGTGTGTGTGTGTGTTTGTGTGCACATGGCATGACTATGTTTCCCCTGTAGACATGTATCACTATTTTTGTGCAGTCTGATGCCAATACCGTAGGATGTCACATCTCGTTTCTTCATGTCCCTTCAGATGTTTTGCATTCATAGTCAATAGTCTTCACCTATTTACGCTCATCCTTCGATTCTCTAGCACTTGACACTTGTTGGCCGTCTGATACATACACACACCATAGCTGATCGTCGTACCAATTGCCCATACCATTAGCGCTAATATCAATTAGGAATCACGTGTGTTCAGCTTGTGAGCAGTGAAGATCGGCTTAACTAGCAGGGACGGGTAACTGTTGAAAGAAGAAAAAATTATGGCTAGAAGCAGGTTGTCCTGCTGTCCAACTCTATCAGTAGCTCTCCTTTTACCTTGAGCGCCACCTACAGTCCTTAGTATCCTATCAGTGTCGATCGGATCGTGCTCAGTCCTTTAGCTAAGTGTGCGTGCTCTGCTGCAGCACATTCGACAAGCGCGTATATATAGCGTCGTTAATGAAGCCGTCAGCAAGATAAATGTACCCACGGTACCACTACCGAAGGCATGCCTCCTTCGCCCATCAAGACTAGCCCCTGAGACTTTTATCTCCAAACTCTCCTTTTTCCTCATCCTCCTCTTGAAAGGATCCACACATTACTAGCAAGGAAAACAGCCCGGTTGATGCTTAGTGTACAACAAAAAAAAAGATGGCCGTTTTTTGTTGTCTGTGCGGTTGGGCAACCGGCGGGCTGGCTGAACAATTGCCTACTTTTTCGAGGATAACTGAAGCTGGCCTGGCCAGCTAGCACGAGGGCAGTCGTGTTTGTCGGGAAGTTACGATGAGACAGGGATGGGTAGAAAGGACGCGGGGCATCTCGAAAAATCGGTATCCCGCCGTAGCCAGAGAGTCGCCGGACATTTTTAACCCGCAGATTGAATTGTCACGTCAAAGAGCTTAGAAGGAAATATAGTAGATCCGAGGCTGAGATACTTCATCTGTTCACTCAAGTAATTCTTGCCTGCCTATAGTAGTATACTGGTAGACGGTTTCCTGTCGTCTGTCTCGCTATCTATATATGTATATATATTAAGGCGAGTAAATAGTTATTCTGAAACTTCCTTTCAAAGTGTAGCTGACGTGTAGTGGTTACTGGGCGAACTAGTCGATGTCTTCACGACACTTTACAGATCCACCCAGCCCGCCTGTAATCTACGGTTACCTCGAAAGTAAACCAATGAAAGCTGGCGAGCAATACGCGCTTACCTGTGTTACCAAAGGGGGCAATCCAGCACCACAACATGCTTGGTTTCGCGGAAACAACAGGGTAAGTGGTATATGAAGAACAGTGAAGTACTTTACCCGAGCTTAAATTTCATAAATTCGTTTAGTCTACGTTGCTCATTTGCATACACTTGCATTCATACACTACGTAGCATATTTCAGCATACGTATTGTATGTATGTGCTGGTTCTGGGTAATTCCTCTACAACAATTCAGACATTCGACACTGCTGAAAAATAAAATGTGCTCGTTTTCAAATGTGTTCGCAGGTGGAAAGTAGTGTAAAAAATGACAATTTAACCGTTAAGTCTGAAATCGTTTTCACCGCATCAGAGAAGGATAATGGCAGACCTATTCGCTGTGAGGCATCCCAGAAGAACAGCGTTCCCCAAAAGAAGAGTGTCACACCAAAGGTTCTTTGTAAGTATTATTTTATATAATAATAATATTATATATAGTAAAAAGCAACAACTTTAGAATTGAGCTGAGTTCACACACAAAGGAATATATATATATCCATCACGGTTCGGACAATTTCTGATATATATTCACATAGAATCTGTATTTGTCCTGCGTCTAAAAAATCGAAAGGCTATCCTGCTCACGCAACCATATCCACCTGCCCATACGCTTCGTCTAGTTATTGTTTAATGAACATAATGGCTTTTAGGTGTAATAAAAAGTTCTTTCTAGTAGCCTCGACACACTTGGATTTAAGACGAATCCAATTTGGTTGTATGGTTTCTACATGTAATTCGATGTGCAACGTACCCATTACTACGTCCACACAAAGTGCGAATATGTAACAACATTTCGTATATATTATGCACGCGAAACGGAAATTTGCTGATTATGTTTTGTTCCAGTTGGTCCCTTTAATGTGACAGTGCACCAGGTAGGCCAATTGGTTGCAAGCCACAACGCCACTTTTGAATGCCGCACAGGCCCATCTAATCCTCGGCCAGAAATCACTTGGTGGAAAAATGACAAACTCGTCGAAGCCGGTCAGCAGGAAATTGAAGTGAGCAGCATCCATGGTGGGGTAATCATAGTAAGTCGTCTTTCGTTAAACCCTCTACAAGTCAATGACCATGGCGCCACAATCCGCTGCCAGGCGACGAACCGTGCCCTGCAACGGAGCGAGCATCATACCGTGGACCTGATTGTTGATCGTGAGTTCGAACTGATGTCTACTTTAACGTTGTTGAGGCGTAGCAATGCCTAATTGTAAAATACGCCACTTGACAACCTCTGACGTCTTCTTAAAGGTTCCGAAAATAATTTCGAAAATATCAGCCGTGCCTTAAATTATAATATAGAAGAAATAATGCATAGTTGTCGTGTGCGTTCAGTTAATTCAATGTTCATTTAGGAACCAGGCAAAGCAGGTTTCGACAGCTCTGGCCAGCTCTATCAAAGCCCAACATAAACCATCTGGTTTAATCAATCTATTTGATAATGAAATGTATTTTCGTTTAACAGATGCCCCTGTTATAAACCTTCGAATAGACTCATTGACGTTCTTCGAAGGCGACGCAGCCCTTGTACAGAACCTTGTCATAAGCGCTTATCCACCAGTAACCCGCTTCGAGTGGATGCATGAAGGCAGGCGTATTCCACTAGCCAAGGAACCCGAAAAATATCGAGGGGGGCCAAGACATCGAATTACCTACCGGAACGATGTGCTCAACTTCACTGAAATTCATCGTAATGACTCAGGCGTTTATATACTCAAGGCGCAAAATGCTGTCGGCTGGGGAGAAACCAACTTTACCATTGATGTTCACTGTGAGTAGCATACCACAATAACTATTTGACGTAATACTGTGAACTTTGTTTTTTGGGACTGTGGTATGTCGTTTTGTTAATACGTATTGCAATAAAGGGCCAATGCACTTCAATGATTGACCTACGCAAAATAACCCACGCAGCTCTCCATTTCAGTCAACATACAATAGATATCAACCAAGTCTCGACAAACAGTAGGCTAATACACGTCACGTCTATGCGTAATCTTTCTCTACACATGAGACATGCTAAAGGTCGATCTCTATATATATATATATCTATCTATCTATATCTATATATATTTATACAAAGTATAATGGGTTGTATCAAAGATAAAATAGATTTGACTTAGGACTTTATGCTAAACAGAGTTTATATGTTATTACTGTGACGACGCGGGATGGGAGGCAAGGGTAATCTCACCATAAGTGACTTTTTGCAGACCCCGCATCGATAACACACATTGACGAGGTCGTGTATGCTGACGATGGAAGCAACCCGAGCCTGCAGTGTCAAGTCGATGCCCATCCCGTCTACAATGGTAACCGAGAGAGCTTCACTGAAGACAATTTTCTACGTTAACGTTAATCTGATGACTCGTGCAAACTCGATATTGTATATACCAAGCTTTTTTTCAGAGCTGTTTGAATTTATTCGACGAAAAAATAGCTTTAACATCTCAAAATAAAAATATTTTCACCTTTTTTACAAAATGTCAGGTACAGCTTTATAAAGTTTTAACGCCAAGGCAAGCTTATCTTTTTGGATTGCCAAGATACCATGAATTGAATGGACGACTAATTAGCTGCGTTTGAATAGTTTCAAAATGTACGTTTTATCGATTTTCTTTATCATAGCATAATTTCTATGGAACACCCTCCTTTATTGTTTCTGTCAAGGCTACGGTGGCTTAATTATTCACGTTACCTTGCTGGCCATAAGCGACAAAGTAAATATTTTCGGCTACCCAACTAGCTCGTCAGAGTAGTCCTTCATACTTAAAGGGAACATCTACCTCTGGATTAAGCTGAAGGAGACTTTTCGAAGAAGTCAAAGGGGGACCTGACAAGAGCAAAACAATTGCAGCGGTTCGTTGTAGCATAATGAGTAACAAAGAAGGACATAAGAGGAAGACCTGAAACAAAAGCTCCTTTTGCCCTGCTTCTTTTTACATCTTCGGATAGAGTGTGTCCCTGCAATGAGCATGGCGTTGTATGTAGGCCCTCTATTAGCAGTGGTACTACGAAAATAACAAGGATCTCCGCGTTACTTTTTGCTGTTCATTCTTATTGTTGGCTGTCCCTGAATTTCTCACACCGCATGTCCGTGAAATAGAGCTCATGTAGGCGTTTGCGTTAGGCCGCCAATTTTTAAACAAGCTGGCGTTGTTATCCAAGCCCTCCTGGTGACGTTTGGATTCCGTTTTGTAAAGAAATGTTTGACTCTGCTGTTGTTAAATTTAGTGTAGGCCTGACATTGGAATCATGTAAATGTCGTCCGAGGAAGAAACATAATTGCTGCCTGTTACTGTCTAGCATTGAACGAACAGTTTAATCTCCTCACTATACGGTGTATTTTTTCTTTGTTTTTATTTGGCATATTTGTGCTGTGTGATTTTATCATGAACCGTACAGACACAATTTACTGGGAGCGCGAAGGTTTCGACATGTCCCGAACGCGTACAACGTTTAAGGGCCGAGCGGACGAGAAAACCGCTACCTCTTTCCTTACGATTTTCAATGTATCCAAGGCTGATATTGGCGTATTCAACTGTATTGCCAACAACAGGCTGGTAACTACCTCAGCGCAGAGGGGAGCCATGCTCGTTGTCAACTGTAAGTAACTAATATTTTATACTGGTTCTATTTCTCGACTGGCTAACGACCATGATTTTTAGCAGTAATAACTAGACGTTATCACAAATTTCTATAGGTTTGATAATACTACCTATACAATGTAAATGTGATCTTCAAATCTATACTTGTTACTATTGGTGTAAGACTAGTTAAACACAATATTTTTTCAGTAGTGTTCATTTCGAGAATATTAAGATACTCAACCGCTGTGATATGTATATTGTTACACATAATGTAGCAAAATCTATTTCATAGAACAATAAAACATTGATGCTTCGCTTAATTACAGTCAAGCCTAAAATCGAACGTCATCCGGCGTTAGCGAAAGCGGCTGCAAATGAAACTGGTACTGCACGTTTGCCATGCCAAGCAAATGGGGCTCGTGACGTGACGTTCTCGTGGCGCCGCAAAAATGTTCAGTTACAGCCGGGCGCAAAATACGAAATCATACAGAGACGCCTGGAAGGAAGCTTCGTCCAATGGGAAAGCGAACTGGTCATATCTGACGTGCGGACGTCGGATTATGGAAACTACACCTGCGTTGCTCACAATGATCTAGGATCAGATCACGCTCAAGTGCTTCTGACTACCGTCGGTAAGTCGCTCTGACCATCGTCCGGTACGTGTCCCAAATGGTTGGCATAACAACGCCTCCAAGGACACATGTCATGATCTAGCGGGTCACTAAGGTATTAGTAACTAATTCTACGATAAAGGACAATCTGCTTGTCAAATGTATATAACTCATGATCACGTTAAAGCGGACATATACACAAAAGCTATTCTAAATAATATGGGACTAATGCAACTGTCTCAGGACCTTTTTACAGATTCTTTCAACTTTTTTTAAAGTAAGGCAGATTTCCTCATGTCTTTTATGTCAGATACATTCTTTTAGGCCTATAAACATACAAAAAAATTCTTATAGACTTTGTTCTTTAGAGAGCTATAGGAAAACGCCCAGTTAGATTAAGGGGAATCAGTAAGGAGAGCATGATACGAATGCCTAGTATATTTGTATGTTTGCCAGAGTTTCTTTTTAATAACTTTGATGGCTCTAATGTCACATATTATCCAAATCATACTTCACTTTCGAGCACAGAAAGACTTTAGTATGTCTCTCTTACGAGAACAACTAGCAGTTAGATTAAAAATAGTCCGGTATAACTGCTTGCCAGAATAGGCAACATATAGTTACTTCAGTTTCATAGTGTTTATTCGTGAATGACGTCGGAGTTGTCATATTGTCACGTATAGCGGATACGTTCGTCCGTTGCTTTAGGAGAAAGAAATGTGCTTTATTGGAGGAGATGATTTTCAATACAAGATTAAGATCTCGTTGCAGCTTACCCCCGGTCGCAGAAGAGAACACGAGGCGTGTGTAGGCTTGAGTTTTTAGCCTAACATTTTATAGGACCGGAAATCAACTTTTCCATACACCGTGTTCCATATATCCATTAAAGTAAAGCGAACTGTTGCAAACTCCAAGGAATTAAGGTGTCACTTCAACACACTGCTATACACTCAGGCTGCTGATTGTTGCTATAGTGGTAACTGTATGAGATTGCTAACATCTACGCTACCGGCGGAGTTCACTACGCCGATGTTCCGCAACATTGCAGTTGTATGCGTTTGCAGCGTATATGATGGGTGCGACTGTTTGTCCATCTCTCAGAGTGTGAGTCAGTGCGTCAAGCGGAATAGGGGCGTCACAACTAGGATTTCATCATTCCGTTACATACTATCGTCATAACACGACGTTTGCGACAGCAGTAAGGGCTCGAAAGCAGTTCTATTCGAAGTAAGCGCTGTGCCGACTGAGGATGCGGAGAAATACTCAGTGCTGCGTTTAGCTGAGCTCAAGCGGTGAAAGAGAAAGAAAGAACGCCAGCCAATAACGGCGGCACCTGGGAATGTTGCCGAATCAGCTAACGGAAACGGTTAGCTATTTTATACTATTACGACCGGCATGACTAACGTGATGAGCGGAGCAGCGGACAAGGGAAAAGGAGAGGGGCTAAAAGGGGCAACCGTGCACGACCGCAACCTAGCCAATCCAAGCATGGTTGTGTTGTCTACCAGCTCACAACTGAACCTTCCTAAAACCAATTAGCCAGCAGACTTGTGATGATGGCGAGTAGCTAGCGGCTACTGCTGCTTGCTTGGTAGAGCAGCTGCAACGGCTGTTGGCTTCCAAAAGGACGGCATTAGAGAAAAGGGAGGGAGAGAGAGGGGACACATGTGATGGCGGATGCGGTTAAGATGACGATGTTGACGATAGAGCGGTAGCTTCTGGGATACTAGACCCGGATCCCTGGAGGATCCTAACGGGAACGCCATTGCATCGCAATGGTCAACGTACGGTGGAGAGCTTGCTTTCGAGCCGGGTCGCGCGTATGTGACTATATGGATTTCAGTAGGAGCAGGAGAACCATGGGACCTTCCTGTGGGGACAAACCGGTTAGACTCACTCGCTCGCTGCTGCAGGGCCCGATTGTTTGCCCTAACCATCGGTTTCGTCGACGCTTTTCCTGCACCTTGGGCCCTCACAGAGTTGCCACTGCCTTTGCAGTGATTATGTGTAGTTGGTATCTATGTCTGTGTCTGCGTAAGCACGCGTGTTGGCAATGTCCAATCCAGATTAGCCGAAAGCGGCGACTAGCTGCACTTATGCTGCTTAGTAAGGGCCAGCGGTCTCGCTTATTGGGCTTTAGTGGCTAAGAGGTAAGCCCCAATACAAACATGACATCCGCAGAATCCAAAGCCCAGTCGAGACTCAACCGATATCAGAGTGTTTTCTGGTTAAGCGGAGACTCTATGGACGAGCCAGTGGTAAGCGGTTCAGCCAAAGCTAGCGTTTCCACTAGAGCATGAGATCTTCTGGGCTGGTAAACAAACATCGTTATTTTCCTTACCACAGCCGTTCTTCCCTACCCCCATCAGATTGCTCGTTTTGAGCCGGACTCACTTGTAGGTTGTTGTTTTACCACTGTTCGGCGAACGATGACGCAAATTAAAGGTAATTGCACAACATTTCTCAGGATCTACATCGCTCAATCTATAATAGAAGAAATGATAAAAAAAAAAATAACCCGAGTGTTGCTATTCCGTGGAGTGAAGGAAGTGACAATCACTCATACACTTTGAATTTGGTGCTGCTGAAGACATGTCGTCAACCGAAATGCCATAAAAACATATATGTGCTTTGTCAATTCGGCAATGCCACTAATGACCTAACAAGACAAACCTTACCTTACCTTAGCATTAAAATTTTGCATGTTCTAATTAAGAGTTGTAAAAGTATAGGTTAAACCTGGCAATTGAAACGCTTGAAAGCTTTATCAGATTTACTAGGAGTTATCTGAGTTTACAGGGTGCTTCAAGAGGGTAATTTCAGGAACTGCTGAATCTCTATAATATATAGACGACACCATTTGCGCTGATTTCTGGATTGGATACAGAAAATGGAATGGTAGCTACAGCGGCAGCAGCAAGGTCATTCTACCCGCTGTCTTTTAGCCGACCCGTTGGTACGCCGTTGGTACTCCCGGACGAGCACCAGCAGCAGTGCCAAATTGCGTGGAGCCGTGTGCGTTGTTGTCCTTTTAACGGCCGGGGCGGTGGGGGGGGGTGCGTATAGTCGGGCAGTCGTGCCTATAATAGTAGTGGTGGCGATGGCCGTGATGGCCACACAAAACAGAAAGTATAGCAAAACCAAATAAGGACAACCACAAACATAGCGGCCAACTTCTGTGACGGTTAGCCGCTCTCCCCTTTCCAATTCATACGATGGGTTCTGCTGGTAGAATAAAGCCTTCCGCTACTTTTATTTGATACTTTCGCTCTACCTAATGACCAGTAAAGGTATTTGTTATTACATTAAGCTACTCAGAGGGCCAAGTGGGACAAAGAGGACAAAGTGCTAGTTTCCTGAGGTCTCATCTGCATGTACATTCATAGAGATGTGTTTCCTGGTCTATGCATATTATGGGAATCTCTATCAATGGACGAATACGGAGCAGCCATTTGGCTTTAAAGAACGACAAAGACAGAGATAATAACAATATTCATATTGCCATTGTCGAGGGTATATTTGGATCATTGCATTCACTCGTATCTTCCTTCTTGTCCTTTTCGCCACTAACGTACGGTAGCTTGAATAACTCGGCGCTTCTTGCTGGCTTGGCGGCAATTCCAGTACCAGTTGTAATAGAAATCGGGTTGCACGTATATCTGAACGACGGACATGGGCATCCATTATCTTGCCAAGAGGCACTCACAAACGACAGAACAAGAGATACACGGGGCAAAGCAAGCAAGCAGTATAGCATAAGTTAGCTAATCACCACCTGCGCGTGATGACTGCATCCAGGTACGTAGGCGCAATGAGCGGACAGGAAAATGGGGAACATGCGGCAATGAGCGTGACATGAGAAAATACGCTCCTATGAGTCTAGCTGTGTTATACAGTGGCAGCTATCTAGCTACCACGGCTACGGCAGCAGCAATTGGTTTAACCGTGGCCAGTCTACGACATCTCGCTTGCAAACGGGCTTATAAACGCCTTTTGGCCCCACCCAACAATCCAGGGAGTTCGAGCGTGTTCTCCTAGCACTATACATAGACGCCTTTGAAGCGCTTGGATTTCCTATCAGCTTTCTGCCCTGCCTACTTGCACGACGTTTCTGTATGTATACAATGCGTTCCGTACACATGCCTTTTACGAGGACAACGATGGCAACCACCGCCGCTTCTACTAAGATTGCCAATGGCGTCACGACAGCTGCGGATATGATTGATCTGCCTATGAATACATTATATACAGCAAAGCGCGGGGAGTAGACTACAGACCAGAGAATTCAAGCCACCACCGCCGTTGCCGCCAAGTACTGGTGTTCTGAGCCGTTCAGATCGCACGGGTTTGCGCTGTTCGACGCTCTGCTCGAGGAACATCGGAGCCAGCAATGACTAAGCGCATTATTCAAGAGTTTGTTCGACTCTTCGATGACACCCACTCATCTATGCGCGATTTAGGGGAACATCGAAGGGCCGTGAAAGACGCAAAGAATCTATGCGTAAGTGTGGACGTAAGCCGAAACGACAGATCAACGAAAAGCGGGTCAGCTTTAGTTGGCGGCAGCTAGGGTGATCGCTTTTCGTACGATGTACACGAGGCAGAAGAAGATATTTGAGTTACTGACGCCGGCAGAATCGGTCAGTGACGCTCAAGCAAAATACCGTAAGGAAAAAAAGGACTTGCGAATTGTTCGGGCGGACGGAGGTGGGTCGATGGTGATTGTAGAAAATAAGTTATGGAAGGGAAGCGTTGCGGAGATTTACGAGATGTGAGTGACACTCGTCACTCAGGAGCCACTGAGTTGTTTATTTGGTCGCTGATACCGACACCGCTTCACTAAGTCGGTGAGTAAAAAGACAGTAGAAGCATTCGGCTTAAGCGACCGCTGGCTAATAGTGAACATTCTTGCATTCTCTAAGTAGCGGTCTTGGTACCGGCCTTCGTGCCAATCGTTTCCAAATCAACAATCTGATTCCAATCGTTTTAACTTTAATGATTTAACACAGCGTTCTGCAGACAAAATCGTATAGCTGTCCCTTGTTTAAAGTGTATATGAAGTCTATTTAGATGTACGAACGTTAGTGTGTTAGCACCGGCTTGTTTGAAGAATGACCTGACGCCGTGTGCCGTCGTCCTCCATCGTATCGGGCACCCCACCGCTCCTGGTTGGTGCCTATATTCTAGATGAGCTGTTACTTGAATCGTCGTTCAACCCAATTTGAAGCGGGACATGGCGCGCTCGCGCTCTGAATCGTTACCCTCGGCTGCCCACATCTAGCAGGTTTGCAGGAAGACGACCGTAGCATGCACTGTCCAACGATACTGCGCGATTCTGCTCCGGATCAAACTGGTCACCGTACATTCAAGAAACGCCTTATGCCTTCCATAAATGCTCGTTGCAAATATCTACGCAAATATTTACCTACGCCATTCGAATCATTAACTATATTGGCTGATACTTCGTATGCCATCTTTGAGGCTACCCTAAATTAAGAGCATTTTGTAGTGGTAAGTTGAGAAACACATCTATACCTGGAGAGAACAATTATAATACATAAATAATAATAAAGGAGGAACAGGTGGAAGCGTGGATGAGAGCGATAAAAATGACAGATTTCGCTCGTCTATCGTCACAATGAGTTGCCTTTAGGAGAAATTTATTTCGAATTATTGTGGAGTAAAGTACAAAGGCATGCCAAATTGCGTGTTTCAGAAGTCAAATGACTATCTTATCATGTGTGCTATATATACACACCATGCTGCACGTACAAAACATAGAATCCTACTTCCTAGATTTCATGGCCTTACGTTTACCTTGAATTAGATACACATTACGGATGACGTTGTCTATAACTACGCCGTACCTACACAACTACGCACTAGTCATTCGGACCCATAATTAAATATCGAGCGCTTTGATTAAACACAATTTGTTGGTTCTTTGAAACAACACAGAGAACCGTTTCCACTAACCTATTGAGGTAAATACAGTCTACTTTACTATTGGCCTGTTTCGAGCGATTTCTATTTGGATTAGTCGAACGTAGTACATAGACCCAGTGGATCTTTCCCAAATGAGCTCATATAGTTACATCGTCGTTAGCCCCAAATGTTCGCTTGGGCCATATTTTCCCTTGATGTTGGCTTCCCTAGAACCACCACCATCGCCGCTGCTGCTTCATTTTCTTCCGCATCCTCGTTGTTCGCATCGTCCGCTCGCAGTGAGAGGAATATGTACCCTGTGTCCCATTTGCTTTCCCAGCGTTCCTGCCCTTCTTCTTTACTGGTTCTGCTGCTTGGATTCAGCTTCCCGGAATCCTAGTCAGCAAAATACTGTTTGGCAGCCAAACGAAGAAGGCTAGATATGGCTTCTGCTATATCCACACTGTACGAAGCACAATTAATTTTGATTAGCCGATTGGTCGTTCGGCCTCTGCTAGAAACGAGTCTACGCTAGGCCTTGGGCACTGCTCTTTTTCCCCTTCTATCTCCTTCTCGCCTGCTTACTGGCTTGACCTAACTATAAGCTTACCCTCCGTCCTGAAGCGCTCCCTATGCTTCTTACTCATTCTTCTTTCGTATTTTTCGCCAGCAACGTACAAAAAGCAACCACAATGTATGTTTATGTATGAGCAGGCGAGACATGTGTTTTTCCTACCATATTGTGGCAAGTATTGTTGTATAACGTATTCACAACGTCAGCGAGCATGGTCTTTATGCTTTGATATTAGCCCAAGTTCTGCTTATTTGCAAATATTTCTGTTAGGAAAGGACGATACTTTGGTCAAGGGTTTTCTTTCTACTAAACGAGGATTGTGAGTGGCCAATCAATGATCTAATAAATGTTTTAAGCTGTATATCCGGTATCGCCGTTAAGCACCAGTCGGGGTCTTAGTTTCAAACTTATTAAGTTAGTGATCAAGTTGTGTAAGCAACCATGGTAACGCTCTACGAATATGAAGACCTTTATTATGAATTCAAAATGATTTAATAGATACGCACATCAAGAGAGTGTCGTGTTGCTGCGCTTGCAATTTGTAACGCGGTCTTGCCCTTTGCACTATTTTGCACTGAATAGTACAAAATTACATAGTTGCCAATTTGGTTTAACAGCTTGTTCAAGCTGAAAAATAGAACGAATTCAAGCAAATGAAAAGAATTATGCTTTTCATGAAGTTGTAGTTTTAACCACAATGATCGCTAGCGGTACTGAAACGACCGAACAGTTGGTTGTTTGGTTCGCTGAATTGCCGTTGCGGTCACCGCTGCAAAGCGGGGTGCATTTTGCCTTGCCTATTTTACACGATTATATGGACCGGTAGGGCTCTGACAGCAACGAAGCTGAAAGGACGGCCTTAGAGACGGCGTCCGCTAGTCGAGGTAAGGGAGTGCGTGTTATCGCGGCGTAGTTGGCCGTTGCTGGATGCTGATGTCGACGGAAACGTGTAGAGTTCATGATGGGCCAGGGGGTTCATAAATCTCGCCTTATCTACATCTTTTTCCCCAACCCCTGGAAGCATCTCATATGAGCTCGTCCCAAATCACATCATACCCACTTTCCTACGGTGACCACCTCGAAGTACCAGCCCCCTTTGACATTGTTCTGCACATCTACTGCTTTTGGTTCTTCGTTTAAATTTTGTCGGAACGGGAAGATGTCCTCTTGTGCAGTGCATAGACGGGCAAGCAGTCATGCAGCCAGACTTATATGCCTTTTAGACCTACCTATAAGCTTGTAGCGAAGACAATCACTTTCGAAGGTTGCCCAGTCCGAGAACAGGATGGATAAGGTACGTGCTTCAACTAATCTTCATGTTGTCCACGTTCCTATATTCACCACAGACAACGGACATCCTTCATCGCATTTCTATGCTACTTCTTCTTGAGACATTATTTAATAAAAAAAGAAATATTTGAAGCAATGGGCTGGTACAGACGTATATATGTTTGTATAATATTAACATTGAAAGGCTATCTACTGTTTCGTAAAGATCTACGCTAAAATGGACGATATGTGCAATAGTCTATTAATGGAGTTGTTCAGCCGGACTACGTATTAGTACCAAGAAAAAAATAGGCTATAAATTCGACACGCTAGACATTCTCTAGAGTGATATTATTTTAAGGGGTGTCGATCCGTACTGTCCTATACAGTCTCTCTGAGGCTTGTTTACGTGTGCTTATGTGTAAAAGTAAGTGCCGATGTATAGATGCTCTTCCATAGCTGATAGCGATATCTGCTTTTAGCATCGTTGCTACTGTTGCTCGTCAGTAGGCTTGTTCGTAGAGAGTATTCTCCAATAGCATTACGGCTGATAGACCCGTATAAGAACAGAGTGAGCAAGCAAGCGAGCAAACGGGACCTAGACGAGTTCGCCTAGATCAGCGTCGTTCTCTTGATGGTTATGAAGCATCAACATCATTGATGCCGCTTTTACTGCTGCTGAAGCTCAGTGAGGCTTTTTTCGTCGCTGATGTTTGCTACGTTGATTTCGTGGTAACAACACCAGCGGTAGCAGCAGCATTTGCCTTGCCTGGACTCGTGCCGCCTTTCGACAAAACGTAGTTCTCATTCCCCTGGTGCGTGCGAACGGCCCACGTTGCCGGGTGCTTACCCATGTATCGAATACAACGACTACGACGAGGTACGAATATCATCATGCACACCCATACAGCGAAATATACATGTCCCCACTGTGTATGTGTTAGCAGTGATGGCAATGGCAGCAAAAGGCACAAACGAGAAAGATCGAAGGAGACGACGGGAGGGGAAACCTAATGCACCGATACCGCCATTGAACCTCTGCAGCGGGCTAGCCCTGAACAACAGCAGAGTCTATACAGCACCTACCTCGTGTTTATCTCTCTCACTGCCCACATACACGCACACATACAGATCTATGAAGACATCACCGCTTCCAACGCGCAGTTCCATCGAACAGGCTAACGTGGCCGGCTGACGCCGATTCTTTTTGGCGGTATCCCTTAGAACAGCAGCATAGCCACGATGCCTGGATCCCGTCGTCCGCTTCGGCTCCTGCCATTCCTGTGCGAAGTGACTGGGTCCCGTTGCAGCAACCCGTTTCGACCACAGAAAGCAGTAGTAGCGTTGTAGATGGGTACGGTTATCGCTGCCGTCGCCAAAATAATGTTCTCTCGAAAGAGAGCTTTAGACCCTAACACTCTGTTCGAACACCACTCGGCTTCCAGCAATCAAGGTCGTAAGGACCTTAAGTATTAGCTCACAAACTGTGCAGGATAACAAAGAGTTGAGCGAATAGCAAATCGTAGGCACACGTTCGCAATTTCATGATCAGAACGTGTGGCAACTGGATGACGCGTTGTGTTTTACGGGGGTTAGCAGTTCGGGGATGAACAGGAAAACGCCAGTGATAATACATACGACCACAAAGAGGGCAGGACGGGACAGAAAGAGAAGCGTGTGTACGCCCTTGTATGGTTACGTACGTATGTGTGAACGCGAATGTATGTCTTGGCGGGGTTTGATGGTGGTGCTAGTACATTTATGAAATTGCTCGCTTTTACCAGTGCTTGTTCGCGCTTCTGCTGTACTATAACCAGTTTTATCCGCGGTTGCCGTTGCTGCTACTGCTGTCGTGCTATCCAAAACGGCAACGCAAGCACGGTGTTGCGGACCACCGCGTCGCACAGAGGCCGAAGGAAGCAAAGAAAAAGGGGAGCATCAGGGCAGGATTACTACTTTTGTCACACCCAACTCTTCCTGGCTAAACTGGCGAGGATAGCGGAATTGGGTGCCTGAGGTGATCGGATAAAGGGCTTCGCATCCAGGTCGGCCTTAAGTGAGCTTTGTAGCTATGGGATGACTGTATACTGGTGCATTTAGGCGAAGTCTGCTTGGCGTCGTGTTTGTGCGTAGGTCTATAAGGATAAACCCAAAAGCTGCGACCCCTCAGCCAGAGACTGAGCTACCGTTTGTGGCATGGTAGAGTAGCGAAATAGCGTTTTGGAGTGGAATCGAATAAACGGCGATCGGCTAAGAGAGACAAAAAGATAAAGGAAGAGAAGATAAAGTTGGTTGACGGGCGAAAGCGACAACGACTTTGACAGCAGTCTAAATACCACTACGTCACAGCCCAGCCAATGACAGCGGCCACTGTTTTGTTCAGTGTCGTCTCGAAATGATATTTGGGCATCGTCGGTGCACTCGGGAAAATCAAAGCGATCAAATACAATGAGCTGATGTCTCAGTCTCGCGCTTTCGGTGGTTGCGGGTAGTAGTCGAGAAGCCAAAAAGAAACACGTATCTCTTTTCTGGGTCAGAGGTAATTTTGCTCACTTAGATGTATCGCAGGCAAGACGATAGAATGTGTAGACTTAATGTTCGGCAACCAGCACAAGCAAGCAGATGGGTCCCATGACTATAGCAAATTACCACAAAAAAAACGTAGGCAGGAGGTTTGGCCTTCAATGTACAATCACGGTATTATTAAAATATGTGAATTTATAAACGTGACGAAAAATTCTTTAGGTTGAATTTTTAATACTTGTTCATCCTTGTTACTTCTTGTAACCGCACAAGAACAAGTAACGGTTTCGGTTACTTTTGTACTGAACCAGACTGATGTAACCATATATATTGTAAAGATATGGTGATTCTCACACCTGGTATACCAATAATATTTGTATGTCTATATTTCATTTGACAGGTTCGCCTGAGATCCCGGGGTTCGTGTCGCTCAGTAACGCAACTTACAATTCAATGACAGTTAGCTGGCAGCCAGGGTTTAGCGGTGGGTTGGCGCAAAGCTTCAAATTGCGCTATCGGCCACGCGACAAAGTACAGGAAGGCTTTTCCTATCGAGAGGTGCCAACGCCAAAACAGTTCAATATGACGGTGTCTGGTCTGGAGATGGACACCGAATACGAGTTTAGTCTATTAGCATACAATTCCATCGGGGAAAGCAATTTCAGTGAGCCGATTTTTGAAAGGACTCTAGGTAAGTCATTATAGGCATTACACTTGTTTTCTGCATGCTTCACAATTCGTCACTTTTCATACCGCTAGTTTTTACAGATGAATGGTTTTATTAGGACTTTTTGTCAAGTTATATAAGACATAAAAATTCGACTACAGATCTTATTGGTAAGCTCAAGTGTAAATATTAATAAGGTTCTGTTGACTTTTCGTTCGAGATCCACGGTTGGAATTCATGTTTTCTTTTCGATATTACCAAGGGCCGTCTTCTCGCTCCATCTGTAACACACGCGTAAAACGAATACCGGAACGCAACGTTTTCTAGGAATCCAACTTTGTATCTATTGACTAACTGGCCAAGCACCGCTTGTTTTAGCAATTTTTCCGTATACAACAACAACTAAGAACAGGCCATCTAGATGCTATGCATCTAGATGGCCTGTACATCGTCGTCTACATTCGCTAACATCGTCGCGACACGTTTAGCCGTAGTCTAAGGTGTTGGGCTATCGAAACAAGATAAATATTGATTCGGTGCAGTTTTCAGAGTACTACTACGGAGGTCTAAGATGAGAAGTTTTCAACAGGCATGTCAAGGCGCTGCCCCTTCGAGCTTTATACGTAACTACGAATGTGAATATATGCTGTATCCCTCACTCGTTGTGTCGTCTATTGTGATGGTGCACATAACCAGATGATGTCAACGATGATGGCCTGTGCGGGTGTTTTCTGTTGGCTAATAACGGCATCTTGCAGATCACTAGGAGATAAACTGTCGACTGCGTTACAATGCTTGCTCTTTTCGAAAAAGGTGACTAAGACTAAGGCAGAAAGGACTCCTTCACGTGGGATATGGACGAGAGTATTCTTGTCCTTGCAAGCGCCGTCCTCGAGACGTAAGAATTGGCTTTTTCCGCACCAACTCATTGAGCCACCATCAAACACACATACACGCATCCATCCATCTACTTAGTCCTCGAGGCGCCACTCACTCACTGAACCAAACGGCGAATGAAGTCGGTCTAGTTGCAACCCCCGACCCCTTCCCTTAGCCTCGTTATCCTCCTTACCCTCTTCCCGGTTTGCGTGGCTATCGTTTCATCCCGCGTCACTGCAGTCATTGCTGTTGTTCGTGGTGCTGGTCGCACGGCCACACTCATTAACGTGATGTCCTACTGGTCAAACCTTGTGTGATTGGTAGAGATTCGATGATCCGACGGAATAACCAGCTGCGGTGAAGCCATCGCGTAGCCAAGGAACTTCTTTATGGCCCAATGGAGCAGACCAAAATCATTTCAATGGTCGGGCTGCCACCATTGGGTAATAATGACCGTGATCGAGAGGATAAGAGGACTTAGAGACAACCGCTTTTGGTCGATACAGTCGTTGTCAGAATGCACTTCAGCCTGCCCCAGTAAAGTCGAGATGAGTTGGACTACATAGTCTAGAACCTCTTTCAGTTTGTTAGGTACCTTGTAAACTCCGCGGCCCTCTCCCTGTCACAGCGAGGAACGCATCGTTATCTTCGAGCGACCAGCCATTAAAGAAAAGGCTGCTACGCCATGTGCAAAGCTATCAAGGGGCGCCGATGGCCAATGTCTTCCATCTAAGTATCAATGTATCGCGTAGTAACCCCGTTGTTCATTAACTTTTCTTACCCCTCAACATAGTCTATCTAGACTTTCGCTTAGTGTTTGTTGCTGCAGTTTTATCCCTATATATTTTGTTCATGTACAAAGACGCGTAGCCATTCTAAAGGTGTAATGAATGGCTAGCTATGTGCTCCTTTGGGTAATGTGCATTTTAAAAAAAAAACTCAAAAGCATCCGTAAATGAAGAAAGTTCAGACACTTAAACATTCGGTTTTCTGCGCAATTCAGTATAATCCAATGTGTCCAATATATACGACAAATACTCCTTTATTCATGACCTAATTGAGTAGGTCCTGCATAAAGCAATCAACAGTGTATATTTGGCGGCTAAACGGGAATAGTTTCAAATATTTCCCTTCTTAAATTCAACTGGTGTCATTTAACCTGAGCTGAATAAATCCCAAGATTATGTCCATACACTTCTCAGTGATACTTCGAAACTTGGATCACTTAATTCTCCTCATTGTCAACAAACGCCGTACCTGCCCCCTAGAAAAAAAAATCGAACGATACAAAGAGAAGCCTTATATGAAAATCAAGAACAACAAAACCTCTACAAGGGTCGTCGGCAAAAGCCGGCTGAACGCCGTAATCGGAGCAGAATCACCCAGAACCCTGCATGCCTTCACGTTTATACTGGAAAAAAGCACTTCGTAATACGGTAGTCACCTGGAAACTTTCCCAGGCACGAGGCTTAGCACGAGGATTTCAGCACTAATGAGAAATAAAAGAGCTGTAGAATATTTTCTACCTTTGATTATTATGCCGAGTTGTATATCGTACACGAGCGGCTACCGGAGCGACTAACTGTTCTTTCTGTTATTGTGTACTTAGCGAACCCTCATTGCAAAAGCCCTCAAATAATCCAAGAGTTTTAAAACAGCAAACCCACCTTTCTTTATTCACGCATATTAACTCCATGTTAGTAGAACCGATAACAGGACGTGCTATCAGCGTCTGCCAATGTTCTTGTTTCGTTCAGGGTATGGTTCAGCTGACGCACAGACATATTGCGGGCTTTCTCAATGATGAGGTTTGCCGTATAAACGTCAATAGACGTGGCTTCATTGTATTTCTTGTGCACCAGACGGCGTCTCACCTCCCGCATCTGAATATTTAAATGTAAAAATATGGCTTAAAATTACATTGCAGATGAAATCTTGCCGCCCAGTGGTCAGTCACTGCCATCGGCTATATCGAAAGTGGACATCCCCAAGATGATTATAACGTCAGTCTCGGTGGTAGGAACTTCACTGTTGTTCCTCAACATACTTCTTGTCATCTGTTTCGTCCGCAAGAAGAAGGGCAAGCGGCAGAAGGACGAAGGTACCTATCATTCGTATTCAGGTATGCGACCCCCACCCGATCTTTTCTTGATTCACATTACGTCGCACAGAGGCCACTCTCCAGCCTACATTGACCTTCGCACGCGTTTCCGTTGATGATGTTGATGCCACCACTGCTGCTGCTGCTGGTGCTGATGATGGCGTTGACAGTGGGGCGCCGGGCTGCATATGATAGTCAGCTGCAACCAGTAATGGCACAAATTGTTTGTTCAGGAGAGCGGCCTCTTCGTTCTGTGAGCTTGGGTGTGTGTGCGCGTGTCTATATGAGTGTGTGTGCATTATTATTCAATTTAGTTGTTCATGTATCTGGCTGGCCCGCCGTCCAATCAGCTAGTCTATTAGCCTGCTGACTAGCTAGCAGTCGGCCGTAGAGCAGGCGGATATAGCTGGCATCGGCCACGGTCATCGCAGCTAGCACTGGTGCTGCCATTGGGGGTCCGGACGCTGCTATTTACTATATTACTGAAACGCTCCCTATCTAGAATAGTAGCTGTAGTTCTTGTTGTTGCTTCGCATGTGTGCGCATGGCGCTCGGTCTGGACAGCGTCTCACGTGTCCTTGACCCCTTGGGTTGGGTCTCTTTGCTCTTCGCTTTGGCATTGCAGAGGAAAGCGAACATTCGGCCACGAAGCCTGCGGCCATCGAAATGTATGCTCCGCCTCCGAGCTACACGAACGCGACCGTAGCCGAAACAGTAAGTTCGACGTCAGACAAGAGTGATACCGCACACTTCAGCTGTTCCGACGACTCCACTTCGAAGCCGTCGTTCATCCTCGAGGGGACCTCGTTACCCGCGAACACCGTCGAGACCAATCTGCACTACCAGCCCGCGGCGCACTCGACGCTGCCCACATTCCACCACCCCGATGACTCCTGTAAGTTGTCACCAACAGATTTGCAAAGCGTGCATGAGGTGTCATCTGTCAACCCGTGACGATGACATGCCTTCATGTTTATACATAGTCTCTTCTACTTGCTAAGCGTTGTGAACAGACGGGCAGACCCGCAACAAATTCGTCGCACGACATGCATCTGTACACACATATAGCGTCTTCCATAAGTTATAGTTATAGTATGGCTAAAACTAGTACTTTAATCGCGCCTGCTCCGGTCGCTTTGCCCTTCCCAAAAAAGGCGGGAGCACCAGTGAAGGGGAGATAGGCAGCCATCACCTTCTTCTCATAAGACTACTTTCCTCTAAGCATTTCACTTGGTCAACAATGCATAATATCTCGATTGCCTCTGGGCTTCGCTAGCAAGCTAGTATGATATATCCGCATGCAGACCGATCTTGCTCCTTCGTTCCACTCTGTCAGAAGCTTCACAAGAAACTAAAACTAAGCATTTCGACACACGCACCACAGGCCAAACACTGCTACGCCTCGTAGATTACAACTCATCACCGGCACGACTGCTCTACCAGTTCTATGTTGATACTGTTGCCCTCTTATACCTCGAACTGCCACTAGGCACATTGCCAGGTCTTTCACTATCTGCAGTAATCTCGCTATTCTCATCGTACGAAAACTATAGGGTTTAGCCGTGACAGAGTAAGAATAGTAGTGTAATGGTATAAAGTGCTGCCGCGAAGAGTTTATAGCAATGATTGAGCGCAACTGCTGCGGGCACTTGATAAGTTCCACGCTGTAAAAGTGCAGTCAGTTAGCTATTACTGCTGACTGGTTTGACCTGACTCTCGCACCAGAGTGGTTCTACCCGATAGTATATATTGTCGAATGGAGCGGCATTGGGAGGCTAGTTCTATTCAGCGAATTCGTTATTTGACATCGCCTGAGGCAGTCCCCTTTATGGTTCTTTTAGATGATCCTTCGTTTAGGTGATTGGCGACTCTCCTCGCTGTCAGAAACTCCCCACCCAACTGTAAAACTAAGCTGATCATTCGTTGACGTGTTGTGGTGTGTGTATGTGTGCCGTTTTCTCTGCCCCCGTTCTGTGTCTGTCTTACATTTTGTGTCTTGTGTACGTATGTCTTCCCCATTTGCAGCGCTCGTGACAGGCGGTGCCAAGCCCCAGGTAGCAGCGAGCGGAACTGATCGCCACGCGACGCTTCCCGCACGCCACCATCATCATCGGGTCCACTACGCACCGGAAGTACAGCGGCGTCTTTCGGAGGCTGAGTACCCATACTTCCGGGCGGGCTCAGGACCGCCCACGCCACCGGGTCGCACCTCGGCATCGGCGAACGGCGTTGGGTCAGCGCCCCCCGGTGTGGTAGGGCCAGTAGCGCCTGCCGGCGCTGTAGGAGTCTCTCTACGCGGTGACATGTATAATGTGGGCTACATCAGCTACCCGCACGCCGAGCTGACCTCATTTAACAGTAATCCACTGGCGACCGCCACTCAAAGGATCAGTGAACACGACGGACATTTAGTGTAATAGTTAGTGACAAAGCGATAATAATAATAATAGACAGACAACTCTAGTACTACACACAGAACTAAAAATCAGATACAATACAATATAGTGTATCTGATTTTTAGTTTTGAGATAGATACAAGACAGAAACGGAACGAGCCCTGAGTTATAGAACGATCACCTACACTTTCTAACTGGTTATGATAACAATATTGATGTAGCTGACCAGCCTAAGGCCTAGCTCTACTTCTAGCAGCCAAACGCGGAGTATAGTAAGAAAATAATCGTAGTAGTTCAGAACAACAAAGAAATTCTGGCTGAATCGTCATAGTCATTTGATATAACGGGTTGATACTGATCTGATAAATCATAGGGATGTCAAAACTGGTTATGTAGGTGATGCGAATTATGATGAAGAAAATTATTACGGCAAGAATGTGACAATAACAAAAACCTGTGTTTAGTTGTATAAACTTTATTAATAGTAATGCAATGTCAGATATCTTTCAGCGGTGGTTCGCGATCATAATACCAACTGATTCTCTGGATTCTTCAAAGACTGACAGCCAGCTATTTGGTAATGCTCATTTGAAATTCATAAATAAAAGACAGCGTGTGCTATTGCTTAGAGCTTACAGGTAGCTCACGACACCCCAGGCATATAGAGTGCGAGACATGTTTGGTCCTCTCAGGTTTATATATTGTATTTTACTTTAATTCAATACGTTTCGGAAAGACAAGCTGTCAACAAGTCATGCAGTTTATCCGCTAAATTTTCGTCTAGCCAAAAAGGTAAAAAAAAAAGATTAATGTAACGGAAGCGACCTTTGTTGCCACACACGATGCACTGGTCACACCTAACAACCCATTGCCCCGACATTTTCGTCGTGTCATCGCCAATCTAACATACAGTTACTTTGCAACATGATTCGGTCGGTTACTTCGGTTTAGTCGGCAACTAGCAATATGTTGCAAATACTTGATATAGTTTAATATAGCGGATGGCAAAAATGCTTACCTGACTATCGAAGTCTTGACGGCGGTTTCGGTAAAAGGTCAATCCTTTGGGTCTGTCCACGAGATACCGAGGTCGACACGAGATTTTCGTTCGTTGACTTGCTTTCAGCCTCTCCAGTGGCCGTATCTCGAACAAATCCATTGTATTGTCCTCTTTTGGGTCCGTGTGTACGCCAGCGTATGGTCCATATTCGTGTTTACACGAGTTTCATGTACTCGCTGACACTATTTCAGCTAGCTGCTCAATGCCGCCTTGCCAATTCAGACGCAGAAGCAAACGAGCGCTGAAGGTCAACAAGACGGCTCCAGGCGGAAAAAACAAAAAAAGGACATTATGTATCATTACTGTGCCCATCAGAAAACAGCGGCAGTACAACGGACCTGCGTATCACATGGGTGAGAGAGAGTGCTATAAGATACAACATTGAGGTTGAATGGAGCATATTTGTCAGGTTAGTATGTTTAACCTATTATGTCCTATCGAGGAGCTGTGGAAGGTGAATTAAGCAAGGATGGGAATTAAATTATTTGCGTTTTTTTTTTTTCTTCTAGCTATATAATGGCCAAGAGAAGTCTGTTCTCTCTATCAATAATACTCTGTAAAGTGGTCGCGTGAGTGAGCTTTTGTATTTGATATAAGCACACTTTACGCCTAGATTATAGCACTAATTATGATAGTAATCATTGCCAGCTAAACTGAACATGGCCGCTCATACGTCAATCTATATCGAATGTTGGCGGCCATCGAGAAAATGGGGGCCCCCAAGCCAAAAATCGATGTTATTCTTTTGTGCGTCAGTGCAAACGTGTGAGTGACGGAATGAAGTGGGTGAATGTCTGAGATACCGGCGTGCTGACTGGATTTGCTAGCTGTGTATGCGTGCTTGTGAATGAACGTGTTTCTGAATTGTATGTATCTGAGACGTGAAGGATAAAGCGTAACGGCAACATTTGCGTGTACGAATGCAAAATGAGACCTGTAGAGCGAAATATTTGATTAGTAAAGGAAGAAGAAACAATTGACACTGATAACGATGATGGTAAAAAAAAGCTAACAGGTGACACAATTGCCATTTATAACCGCAATAAGAAGGCATAAAACGATAATGAAAAATATGAGACAGTTGGAAGTGAGCAGCGATGGGCAGCAGCATCGAGAGTTTTAGTCCGAACAATTTCAAAACAACATAGAACAGAGTAGATGTGCACAGGTAGACAGTTTCTTCTAGGTTAGGATGGCACGTCTGCTGGTAGGTGGGGACAAGCTATTTAACAGTTTTGTCTACTAGTGGTCTTGACGGATTTGTCCGTCCTTTGTTTGATATATTAAGAAGTCGAAATTACGGGATCGTCTGTATGATAAAAAAAATTCAGGAAGATAGGCGTTGTTCCTGATTGCTAGAGGAACCTTGCTGATGAGGTTGTACATCAACGGTGCTATACAATCCCATCTCGAAGCACAACAAACTCATCTCGATGAGATTTATAATTGAGCAAGGTCATAAATGTTTCACGTATATGGAATTTAAAGCAAGTAAGCTTCTTTACAAAAGCAAGTTTGTGGTCCGTATTCACGAGCAGCACTCCAATGCGGTGTTGGACAGCCTCTGGTTGAATCAAATTCGTGGCTTCGTTTTTTGAGCCCTCGACAAACGTGCTCGCGCTGAAGTCCGGGCCACGTGTTGTACAGCACGAATACACTATACAAATAGGTCACACACACACATATACACACACACACACACACACACACACACACACACACACACACACACACATATACACACACACACAGACACGCACGCCCAGTTGCACACGTCCAAAGAAATACCCAAATACGACAGGAATCTCAGACAGGCACCAACACATACGTTTGTGATGTTGTTCGAATCGCCTTTGTTCGAAATCCACTGATGATGCTGAAGGCTAAGAGAAGCCGCCAAAAAATAAGGGAAAAATAAAGCTATATACTAAGAGTTAAATGCTAATGCACAAGCCACTTTGCCGCCAAAGACTGGCTCCGCAACGACAGTAGCGATACAAGCGTTGTTTATGACGATAACGTTTGTATTTAAAATACTTTGGACTTTCTTAAATATGAGAAATAAGCAGCAGATGTTTTTTGTTGTCTATTAAAATGTTTAGACTAGCTGAAATCTTAAGGACCGAACAACCGCTTGTTGCCTCGAGAAGTAGCATAGAACTAGTGCGAGTAGATGAGTGAAGGAAATCAGTCGAATCTGTTTGCAGGGATGATGACAAAAAAAGGTTGATGATATTACAAGATAAAGAAGGCTATAGAAGGGAAGGAAGTAACATCTGTATGGGGGAGTAGCGCAGGTGGTGGCCAAGTTCCGGTCATCGAGTTGTCGCTGTTCGGACCCATCCGTTACTCTACCGTGCCGATACGAGGGGCGAACGGAAGCCAACTGCAGAGCGCAATTATGCCCCCACCAGTTTCACCGCAGACACGACAGTAATTGCAGACGACACAACAACAACAACAACAACAACAACAAGATAGACTGTAGCGAGAAACATAGTTACAGATGTAAAGAACTTAAACAGTCGTGAACGCAGCAGCAGTAACATGAAGAGCTGTAGTAACGAGAAGAGGCAACAAAAGCGGGGTCGAGGTATGCCATTAGCGAAGGACCAGTCAGGAATCAATTAAGACAGAGCAGCCTAAATGGCGTCTAATAGCATTAGAAGTAACAGTGCCAAAAACACTGTTATCTTCACATTTGCCAACAGACATAGCGTTGGCAACAGTTCAGTCAGAAAACCCTCTTTGAGTTATCTTCTCGATATTATGGTATACAATGGCACCTATAGAACAATGAAACTGTTGTGCAGATGCTTTTCACGGTAACTCCGAGTCGTTGAACCTGATCTGCCGGATGTGCAGCGTGTACTGGCGGTAAGCACACAAATTGAATACTCTTAGAAGGACTAATTGGTGAAAATATATGCGCCTGTATACTAATACAACAGTCTCGTAGCAAAAAGAGCTCAGCGGCAAAAAAAAAACCTGCAGCAAAAGTTAATTATTATGCAGCGCAAAGCTCGTTGTTATTTCTGCTGCCGCTTCAACTGAATTGATATCTTTGATCTTGGACAAATGGAAATCGACGATCGCGTTAATAAATGTATTTAATAAAGAGACAGAATGACGAAAACGTCACATAGCCGCCGTTGGATGTGGTAATGAAAAAATGAAGGAGGTGATATAATAAACCAAAATGAGATTGAACATATATATTGGGTTCTCGAACAAGTATTCACCGTTTGTAGTAAAAATCGAAGCAAACATTTTTATAGCTTAAGCTAACAGTACAAAACTTAGTAAGCGCCACTTTAATCGGTGACTTGCTTCTTTTTTTCTTTCTAGTAACATCGTAATCTTATCACTCACTATAGAGGTTCTGTGATTTCCGGGCGGAAAATTGCGACAAATGGTTTTTGTATTTTTCTATTATTCTAATTATTACCATTAGGCGAACCTTAGAGACCAAGATACACGTAATAGTCTTACGGTGTAAGATTCGGGTCATACGACGGGTGCATTGAAATTAGCTCCGAATTCTCCCAGTTTTGAGGTATGGCAATATCATGATGGAATATGACGCTTTTTCTTCTTCATTAGAATTTTTCCAATTGGTGGTTATAATTTTTTTTAGTTGTTGACCGTGGACGTCCGAATCAATTGTTTTGCCAGCAAAAGCTCACAGTGCAGAGTTCTTTTGCACTCCTATCAGGCACACAGCATTACCTTGTTTGGCGTCACTCTGAGCTTTGCCACGAATCGTGTAGTACATCTTTTCACTTGCACAATATTTGTCGTACGTAATCTACTTTTTTATTTTTTTTAATATCGGATCAGCCACCTCAAAATGGCTCGACTTTGTTTCGTTTCTATAGAGTTCCTTAGATAGAAATATGATTGAGTGACTTACTTCGCGTAAACTCACGTGGCAGCCAAGCATCGAGCTTTTTTGTGTAGCCAAGTTTTTTTCAAATGGATTAAAACTATTCAATGATGACTGTTTAGTCCCTTGGAAGTATCCATTTCTATTACAATTTCACTTTTTTCCGTAATTGGTCAACCTTTTATAGCGAAACGTCCCGAACTAAAGTGAGAGAACCATCTTTGTGCCGTTCCTTTCGATAACGCAACTTGATCATAAACCATTTTTTGTAGATTTGGACAACATTTGCCCCTTTTTCGTAATACAAATGTAAAATACAACGAAGCTTTACAAATGATTAGTTTTAAACCTGAGTAAAGGCGTTCTGACAGCTTTGGCGCATCTAGTACCGCCAGATCTTGGCTTTCAAAAACGCTAACGCCGACCCGAAATGACTCATATTACGTTAGGATCTGAATGTAAAGCAAAACAGTTAATACTTTTTCAACAACCCAATATATATATATATATATAATATATATGCCCTTCAGCAAACATAAAGACAGCAGGGTGATCTAGTAAGCACATACAATATGACACATAGTTTACATATAACTCACACAACATGCAGATACCCAGGATTGACGATAGTAATACATCTACAAACCAACAGATGTTTCCAACAGCATACACAAGAGACCGCAATGCGCCATTGAATAGCAATTGTACATCTATGTAAATACTGTGTAGTATCTCAACATGTTTTGTAAATATTGGGGGGGAACAGAAGACATCACTAAAAAATAGAGAACGAGAGAGACAAGTTAGCGGAACACGGAGATGATTTTGCATAGCTGACTGTAACAATGATGACGATGAATATTGAAATAAAGAAAAGGATGAGCGATTATATTGCAACTTCTGAGTGTGGGACGGGGTTTACGATTGAAACAATGAAGTTTGACTATGATAACATCCGATATCGACTTCACAAGAAGACCTCTCGGTACGTGTCTCAGAGGCAAAGTATCGGAGTCGGTGACGTTATCGTAAGTGACAGTGGCAGATCCGTAAAGGTCGTCTACGAACGATCATAACAAAAATTACCGAATATCAACGACGGTGACGTTATTGCCGCCCTCTCAACGGACGACACAGAAACGCAATATTATAACTCTAATAAAATATTCACAAACAAAATAAATTTGAAGATAAAATTATTGCCTCATAAGAAGAGCACAAGGAACAAAATGATCATACGCCAATCGCCGACCTACATGTCTCCTTGTGGAGTTGAATTCTGCAGACGCAGCTCATACTAAAATACAACACCTACGATGTTCTTCCTCTTGTAGCCGACAATTGCCACACAAAATGACAAGAAGCCTCTGCAGCGACAAAGATGACGGCACGCGAATGGTAATTGCAGAAAGGGCGAGTACCTAGACTGCACAAAACAAAAGGAAAACGGCAAACATGCGGGGTAAACAAAAAGCCACTAGAACATGCGAAGCTCAACGGGAAATGAAGTCGCCGTTGAGCAACGGATCATTTACGTTAAGGAACAATTACTGCGGTAGATTTATGTTGGACTGGCATCGTTCGAACGAACAAAACTATATAAAACTTCGTTAATGGAGGCCAACCATTTTAATCTACACATGAAAAAAATTAACAAACGACAATCGGGTAAGTACGATTTATGAATAATCGAGTATCTATGTGGTAATAATTGTGCCCATGTACCGAAGATAGGACAGTAAAATTAAAATCAGTTAGGAACGATTTACGTTGCCGGATGTCCGGTGCCAGCCCAAAAAAGTGACTAATTGCCAATTCAACGATTTTACATGATCGAACAGGAGTTAAAAAAAACATGGCAATGATGATGATAATGAATAGTTGAAAATAAAAATAAATATGACAACAATAAGCCACAACAGCAGCAACAGGACACCCATCCAACGACTGACGATAATGGCGGGTGAAACATTTTGTAATATGTTGAATAAATTGAATGCTTTAAAATGTAATACTATACTGCCTTATTTTTCATCAGGATATTTTATTAGGTAGTCATTGTTCATTGTGCGAACGCGTAGATGTCTCAGACAGGCCATAACTAAGTTGTGTCGAAGTGCTCCTAACATCACTATGGCAGTGCCATGACCAGTTGTAGAAACAGCCCACAAATCACAGGGCAGGTTTAAAATGAAGCAACTGGCTTAGCAATGCGTTCCGTCAAGTCGACTTCAATGTCATATGGCATTAGCAAAAAGTATAAAACATACTAGTCAAATACGTAAAAATACGAGGTGAGAAAATAAGCAAGTGGCAATTGAATGAGTACGATCACTCCGTCAGAGTACGCCGCGTCATTTATTTCGACGGACCGTAACATTCATCCATATGTTCAAACGTACTGATTCTTATTATTAATACGATATTTCTTAATAACAAGGCTGTAAATTTAGGAGGTCTCCTAGGAGGAAGACCAGCGGGCACAACTAAAACTGTATTACCTAATCATAATGTTATGTAGTTATTTATGACGTCTATCTTTCACGGCAAAGCAGCTTCCAATATCACCGTCATTACAAAATACCACGAAAAAATGGACCACGACATGTGTGATACGTACACAATATAAATCACAATAATGAGTTGTCCTAGCGTAATAGCAAGCTAAGCCCCAGCTACGAGTTACGTTTCCGCTCTACGTTTTGTGAACTCTATACGGCTAGTTGTAACAACGATTGTAGTCCGAGATTAATTACTAACATTTTTTACACTTCCTCTTGTTTCCACCTATTTTTACCTATTTTAGTCCTTTCCGTGTTGTCGATTGTGCTCTTCACTTAATTCACTTTCCTCTCCCCTTCCTCTCGTTTCTTTTACCGTCGTCGTCAGTGTCCCCTGCCATCATATTTTAACCCTCTTGGTCCGTTTCGTCAAGTTGTTCGTACCGTAGTTGTAGCTTTGGATTTGTCTCGGTCTTTCGGCCCTTCCTACTTTGCCCCGGATTTTTGCTTTCTCCGTGTCTCTGCGTCTGTGTCTCAGTTTTTCTCTTTCTATATGCCTCGAGTCTCCCGTCTTCGTCTCGCAAGGTCGTCGCCATTCCAGAACAGCCTGTTTCGTATTCACGTTTTATTCGTTCGCATGTTTAACTGGAATATAAATCACTACTAGGCTCGTGCGCGTGTCAAGGTTTTCGCCGTGCGCAACGACAAAGGGCACGAGCAAGATTGTGTGCGGACCCTCGGTAATGGCTGATGACGGGAGTGTCGCGGGGCACGACCGAAACCACAGCGGAGAAGGCCGGAAAGAAGAAGTTTGAGTAGAGTCTGAGAACGAAAGAGCGATAAAAGACGACGAGATCGAACGATGGAGAGCATAAACGTGAAGAAACCGAGAAGAAAAGACAGAAGGAGCAGAAAGGCACCGGCCTCCATCATTGTGACCGAAGCGAGGGTATAGTAGGAAGAAAGAGTACAATAAAGAGTCGAAGAGGACACTGAGGGTCGGCTATGACAGTATGAGAAGAAGAGACCTCTGGACTCTACAAGATCCACATCGACAAGAGATAGGACAACTACGATGGGCAAACGAAAAGGCGGAAATAAATCCATACGAACGAACGCATAGGGGGTAAAGCATTCTCCATGAGGTGCTGACGATCGTCTCTTCCGCTAGTATGCCATCTCTGTACTGGCATCGCTGTTGCTGCTAGCACCATGGCTGCCACCGCAGCTGCCGGTTCGCTCAATTCATTCATCATAACTGCTTCGTCTTCCTTTTTGCCCGGATTTCGGCTCGTGGGCTGGGCGTTTTCTTTTGGTTTCCGTCCCGCACGTGTACCCTCAGGCCCGTCTCGCTCAGGCACCGACACACTCCTCGACCGTACTTTCGCAGCATTTCTAGAAAAACAGGGGCAAGCGAGAGGAAAAATTGGGAACTTCAGGAGCCCACCGGTGAGCCGTGACACCTCACCTTTTTTTATCAGGCCACTCTGAGGCTCGATAGAGGATAAAAGAAGAGGAAAGCAGAGTAGGGTAGCAAGGCCAGAGAAGGCCGGACAGAAAGGGTATGAAAAAACGAACGGAGAGAAAGGCGATTGCAATGCGCCGCTCCGCCTGCGTCCCGATAGCTCTTTGCTAGCAAGATGGGAAATCCGGGTGTTACGAATATACTGTGAGATCTTTCTACTATAGAAAGAGCGTTTTCAGCCAGTACTGATGCTGTCGACATGTGAGCAGTGGAAGCCTAGAGGCAGCAGGCGGCTATAGGGAGAGTTGTCGCTGAAAAGAGGGTTCCTTGCTACCACACTTATCCCGGAAGACCGGGCACCCCCATTCTGTCGGTCCCATCGCCCCTGTTCGTACGTGTCGGTATTTCAGCGCGGTTATACTGTCGTCTCCGCCATCGTCAAGACCACACGTCACTTTTATCCTACCCGTACTATTCTTAGCGCCTTATCGAACTCTGAAACACATCTAGAATGGATTGCGTTTGCCGTCTCTGGTGCGTATCGCTTTGCCACTTTTGTGCCTATTGACGTTACCATTGCTATATTCATTCGGCCGTTGCTAGCGGAATGGGAAAACATAGAAGTTACGAGATGAAAAAATCGAGCCAAGCGAACAGCGAGACGCAAAAAACAACAGCAAAAGTTTGTGGCGTTGATGCACAGATTTTACTATTCGTTCGTGTTATTCTTGTTTCACTCTCATTGCTTTTCCTTTCTCCAATTCGCCTAGACCTTGGCTATCGTTCGGAGGATGACTGGATTCTTAGATGGCGTATTAGGCCTAAAGCATTGCCCTAAATTGGGAAGGTGGCTGAAAAATTTTGAAATTCATTCTTTCAGGATTGTTGAAGTTTTAAAGATGGGACACTAGGCTGTGGCGTAGGTGAGCGGGCGAAAGCACCCTCAAGTATGTCTCAAGGATGAAAAAGGTTCGAGCCAGATTCGCCTGTAATCGAATTTTGAATAACACTACATGAAGAAGCAGCTATTTCAACAACTAGACAGAAGCAAACGCATCTACGTAAGAGATTTTTCTCTGGATGACAATAGGAAACCCCACCCCACCCTATTACTCCTATATCTAAGAATCTCGTTTGGACAGCCGATATTGATGGTCTTTTGTACGCGGCGGTAGAACTTTATCCCGGATCAGCATTTCTAGGCGTGTAGCGTGCGATTTGTCTCGTCTAGAAAAGAAACAGGCTAAAGGAAATCGGTAGGATTGTTTTGCACCATTGCCTAGCTCTACTGGGGTATCTTGAGGTTCAAGGGCTTCCGGTATGGTCAAAATTAATCAAGACCTGGTTATATATATATATATATATATATATATATATATTAAATGTACGAAACTTGTGTAATGTGGTATTAAGCTGTTTAGTTTAAAGAATTCGCTTATTTTTAATGCACGTTAATAAACCCGAACCCGAACACAACCAAAAAGCCATCTCAGGGGAAATTTACACAAAGAAAGAATATATTTACGAAGCTAATTTTATATGAGTAAAACGAAACTATCGGAGAAATGCAACAAAGTATCATGATTCTAGGACAGTTCAAATAGGTAAATCAAAGACCCTCAGGAATGCAAAAAAATCTTTATATGCCTACAGTACACTCCCACCACCTACATAGAAATATGATAGGCAACCATTCTTTGATAATGACAAAATCCAGGTATATTTAGCGTAAGTACGAGTTCTTAGAATTCCCTGAAAAATACAAAGCTAATCACGAACTATCCGACTTTATCAGTAAACATCACAAGATAAATATGATCGGGAACCTGACCCCTAATTCATTCGTCAAGTCATCGGCCACGATGGTACAGGTGCGCTTAACTGATCTAGTCTACATTGTATACTAACAGTTCTTATGGCACGCATGGTATACTTGTATTATAATTGACACTGTGTAATGATTTCACGAAAAATAGCAACTATTGGGTTTTTAGCTAGCATAAATTCGACCTTCACTGAAGAGGTTCAAGACCACTTGATTAATGTACGATTAGGAAATGAGCGAGCACGCAATCGGCTTTGGCCATTAGCTTAAATGCTTCTGTGGTACGCGACGAATATGCGTACTCTGTAAGCATGGTACCCTCCGCAACACCCCGAAGTTTAGGCCTTAATGCACTAAAGAATGGGGGGGGGGGGGCAGTGCCCTGCAGCGAGTCGGATTTTTGCAGCCTGAGGCCCATATGTGTAGTGACTCAGCAGAAACTGCAATAACAAGCATGTAGCTCACCAGAGCGATAAGCGTAAAGAACTGGCCTGAATATTTAGGTGACGTAGACATACGTTACCATTCTGAAATCGTTAAATTGGCCGTCAATCTTGGTGGACCGACCTTGAGTTATCTCGCGTAGACTCCGCAATGCAGTGCAATGCAATGCAAGCGCCGCGGTTACATACCAGAGGAAAGCCAAATTCGGCGAAAATAGACCAGCTGACGGCGGCGTAAGTTGCTGCTTCGTTGAATTTTGATATTTCTGCTGCATTTGTACCATTGTCGTTACTAAAATCTTAGAAATGGGGCAAAGCCTGCGCGCTGTCAACATCCTACCTGAAATGCGGATAAGAGTCTAATGTAGCCATAGTTACTACTGAACTGAATACAGCTTACTTAGATGAAGTGAATTGAAGTCAGACGAACTATCAATATTCAATTAGGTTTTTTCTTCTATTGAGTGCCTTCACCAAAATGTTTCCGAAACACTGTAATCACATTACCCGTGAAAAGGCATCACAACCACTTACATGTTATAAATACCCGAGATTTGGACGTTTTGCGACACGCCGCTTCCTTGACCAAACCTGCCGAAATGGTAACGCGTCAAAGTGCTATGGCTTCGCTTAGAAGAATGAATTAAGATGTGTCTATTGTAACCGGTTAAAAAGAGATACAGGTGTCCAAGGCCGCGTCGTTCTCCCTGGAGTGCGCACTCCTCTGCCACATGATTCGACTAAAGCATTGATATATTAAGCTACTTACTGCCATTACCTGAGTCATACAGTTCGCCAACTAAATTCCTTAGAAGCAACCATGAAACATCAATACGACGCAAATAAGACAGGATCACGAGCCAGTAGGGCTCTGCTCCTAAGATTTCAAAAACAAATCGTTCAAGGTGAGGAGCCGTGAGGACACTCTAAGCAATAAAGCACTCTCGGTTTTTCTAGTCTGAATACTACAATTGGCGCCAAAAGTAGCGTAACTTAATCTGCTGATATTGTAAGTTCTGTTCTGAGGAACTTTATGTCCTCAATTACGACTTGACTCCGTTCGGGCGCCAAAGTTCTCCCGAAAATACTACAGTCGAAAGCACCCCGGAATGATACAGCGCCGTGGGCAGATTTGTGACACTTGCTTTTGGTGGTCTACTAAAGTCATCCCAAAAACTGAACGGAATGTCCTTACATACGGTAGTCTGGTTTGGCTTTAGGCTTGACCACATTAGGCTTATTGTATTGAACTATTATTTCACTCCGTGACAGATCACACTCTTTTCGCACACAAGCTCAGCTGTCGGCAAAAATCACTGTACAACTTTTATCTTGAAAGATCGTGAAGAAGCTTGCAGATTTACGGTCACATTGGCTAAGGTCATAGACAATTCCTATGAAAGTCTAGAGCGGTTCAAAGGATTTTGTCCGGCTCCCGCTTACTTATGCTTAAGGAAACTGATGTTTCTATAAACGTATTGTTTATTCTTTGACGTTACCGACGATAGCGGTCAAACCAGCAATTATGAACGTTATGAAGAATGACGTCAATACTTTACGCTTTTACGTCCTCATCCGGAATGCGGTTGATAGGTTGCTTGAAGGCTGCCACACGTGAGGCCGGCGTTTTCTTATGTGGATGACGAAATATGGGGCCTCAAAATAAACCACTTAGTTGGATCTAGTATTCCTGATCTACACGTCTTTGTAAGGTCCTAAAATGGCCACTGCATTTTGTTCTAAGAAATTGACCCGTTTTGTCGGCAAGCTGCGCAAGAATGTGATTCTTTGGAGAGACCTTTTTTTTGATACTGAGGTTCTGATAGAATCTATAAAGACACCTACGTTCCAACCTATGTTGTAGGATCCATAGCGCACTACGTGAAGAACTTGGCGTAGTACTGCGAGACAATTCCAAAATCTTAGCCTCTGCGGGTGCAGCGACAAAAGTCATTCTCACGAAGTGTGAAGTTTTTTGCAAGGAACGGGTCAGGTCTTCTCGAATCGCAAAATCATACTTATTAGAATTCTAAGCTTTTTTGGGAGTACTTCTTATGAAAGAAAAGTCTTCATTCATAGGAAGCTTTGTGCACAGAAAAAGTTAATCTCACGTTCTAGAAGTTGCATTCTTTAGGAGCGCATAAGAGTCTGTTTCTTTTAAAAACCACAGAATAAGTAGCGAAGATCTAATATGCTCTTTGAGAATGTGGCGTTATTCTGGTTTGAAACGTTTCAGAGTTCTACAATGACCCCTTGATGGAAACGCAAGCAAATCTTCTTCATGTGTTCCACCGTGAAAACGTCGTTAGCGACCGCTTCTGGTGCATAAAAAGTCTCCGCAGCACTATTTGAATGTACCTCTGGCTTAATCAAAGGATTTCTTCCGGATAAGCTTTGACGACAGCTTCCGTGTGCTCAAAGGTATGACGTAGATTCGGGGCACTCGGAAGACGACTTTTGGTGAAAGACAAGAGATTTCACTAAAAAGCGTAAGTTGAGTATTTTTGAGAGAACACGTGCAATCCTATACGGTACAAGGGGCGACAGGTTGCTAGCTGTGCAACCATGAAACCTAGGCTTAGGTAGTAGGCTGAAACCGCTTTTTTTTTTTTTAATCGTACCAATCCGATATCAAAACATGACGTGAATTTGTATTGATGTCGATGTGAGCAGATGCTTCGCAAGTCGTCACTTCTGATGGTAAGCAAGTCAATATGTGTGACTGAAACGGATTGCCTGATCTTAAAAGTGTAAACATGATAGGCGGCCTCAATCTCATACCTTATTGTAAAAGGAAGATATTAGTTTGAGCGTCGCCCTGACCGATATACTAGCCCTTCAAATGTCGATCTCGGTTCTGCGATATTAGACTATGCAAATACCGTGCCAAAACCAAACAAGTTCTGCCTTGGAAAATAAATACTCTTTCTGTTGTTAGCGCCTGAGATCTCAAAAGGGCCTGAACATAAAACTTCTAATACTCAGCAAAAAGCCAACGGTTAGATCCATTCAAAACTGGAAAGGCAATGCGGCCTCATTGCCCATAATATAAGCATAATACTCGTGTAAAGTGGGGCAAATTTTTATGACACATACAGTCATGGTGATGATATTAGTAATAGTTCCTTTAAGTAGATTATTTTATAACTTCATGATATCGCTTTTAGAACTTTGTTTTCTTGTTTTCAAACTGGTTATTGTCCTCATATCACCTCTACATGGAATTAATGGTCTAGTGTCTATATTAAGTTTTTTTTTGTTAAAGCTATCAGCGTACGTTTATAACATAATATGCAAAATAAAAATACGTTTGTCTTCGACCGGCAACTTCCATTCTGCTAAGGGCGTAAACCGCTGTACTACCTTTGTGCTGTTCTTTTTATATATATATTTTATATATACTTTAATGCTGGAATAAAGTAATATTGCATTAATAAAAATATTTACTCAGTAGTATTCTACACACCGCTGGCATCACAAAGCATTTATTAGAACATAGGTACCAATCACATAAAGGCAAACTATGGGTGTATTTTGTTTCTTACCGACAAATTCACAGATTGCTTACATTTTTTTTCACGAGAAATTGATAAGTGTGCAAGTGAACTAAGCAGGTCCGCAACCTCGTAGCTCGCCAATGCCGCAAAAGGCTATCGCCAATAAAGGCGCGTGTGGGGTAGCTGCAATTTGTAATCTCCAACAAACAAAGTGAAATAAAAAATTTTGCCCACTTCTCTTACAAAGGGCATACCAGAATTATGCGTCAAAGCAATGTGTTTGCAGGAGTCGACGAGCCCCAAGGCTGGCTCGGAGCGTCGCACGGAAAAGTACACTAGCCTAGACGGGCCGACAAGGACGCAAACGTTTGATCTGAACCGAAAGATTTTGATTTTGTAATGACAATGGCGAACAGCTGTATGCTCCGGGGCCATATAAGAAGTTAGTCATTTGTATCAACATTTTGGTACATCTGAAATCGATGCGGCCGAAAAGGGGTTGAGCTTTCCTCTGGAAAAGGCAAAACTTGACAAATCTTTTAAGTATAATGTCTATTTTTTGTTGACTATGAAGACGCTTAAAATGACGTGTCTGTATATCCTTGTTGCTCCATATTTGTGACTTTAATTTGCGTACAATTGTTCACCGCTGGAATTGGCCATCAATAGCTGAGGTACACAAAGCCGTGCCCTCATGCCATAATTTAAATAATATAGATCTGGGTTACACCTGTGACGACAGCAGGATGGCTATCCAAAGAGAACTGTGAATTATTTCACGGCAGGCCAAGAAACCTGAGTTACTTTTAAAACATGTAAAATAAAAAAAAAACCCAAAAACGACATTTTTGGGTTACGTTAAGTGTGCTTCTCTTTATTCTTCACACGTTGAATCCCGAGCACTGCGTAGTTCTCAACAGCTGTGTGCTTGTAATATGCATTACCATACCGTATCTCGTTAGCGAAGCTTTATTTAAGGAAATTGACGGTACAGTACTTTACGCCATCTACTGCCTTATCTAAGGCATGGAGGTAACCAAAGCCACGAAGTCTTAAACCTGGAGACCATGAAGGTTGAAGCCATCGCCTGGTTTGGCCTTCCCCGGCTCTCGAGTGTGATTGAAGCGTAGCGATGACGTTGTCATTTGGTAACCACATCGTATACTGCCGTCTAAGCTTTCTAAGAAGTCCGGAAATCTGGCGGTATTAGTCGCTTCCTTTCCGAGCAAACAAATCTACCTAGTAGTACAAATATCTAGTAATAACAAAAGTACCTGATATCCATCACCAGTGTGAGTATTAACTAACACTTGAACACTGTCATCGAAATCGTTTTGTCTCCTATTCACCTCTGTTCTTTTCCCGTGTGGTGGTGGGCCGCACAGACTAACCCATGCCTCGTCAATAGTCGAGATTTATTCCAGACAGATGTTTTTTTTACTGGTAACAGTTACGCCAATTATATGCCATATATATGTATATTTGAACCTGCTACGGACCCAGCTGATCAAAAACGCATTTTTTTTTTCTTTCCATCTCCAGTATTATCGTGGTACTTATAGTACGTGCTTTGAAGAATTCCATGTTAAGTCATCAGAGAGAGCATTGTGCATACTCTGTTTTGCTCAACGACTTCCAATACTTGTTTTATCGTTTGAGACCTTAAAACATAATCAAATTCTCTACGGCCTTTAACTACCCTGCCTTTGTTTTTGAAACTATTCCACCAGTAACATACTGTTGTTTCGATGGACGTCAGTGGTTTAACCAATATTTGACAAATCTTACTCGCGCTGTCAGTCTTGAAAAGTAGAGACTTAATCAATGAGCGTTGGCTTTTAGCATTAGATAATATTTAGCATATATACTCATTATAATATAACCTAACTCAATCAGGTTATAGTCGTAGGTAGTTAAAAACAATGCGCACATTTTACCGAACTTTGTCGTCGTGCATCGTGAAGCTATTCATCTTCAGAGCTTCATCCACTATATAACAACAAAAAATATTTATTTAACAGTTTCCCACGCAACAAAGGAAATTCGTAAATATATTTATTTGAAAAAAAGTTAACTCTCACAATAGACGTTTCAAACATTTCATAGCAGTCCTAATTGCACCTAAATTATTTGGTTGAATCTCTCCTTCTGCCTACGTTAATATTTGTAGTAAAATTTGCTCATGCAGCATAGGGGTTTTTAGCTTTAAGCAAGGCTCACACAACCATATTAGGCCTAGCAAACTCAAAAATTGTGCTGACATTGTCTCGAAATTGCTAAATCTGGGTTGTAATAGCAACTGGCCATTTTGCCGACAGACTAAGGTTGCCGTGCATAAAAACGATGAAAATTCATGCTGGCCTAATGCGTTCTGTTCCACCTTGGCCTTCCTCTGTTAGCCTTATCAAAGGGGCTGCGCCCTATAGTACAAATGATCAGGCAAGCTTTGCGAATTGCCGACGTCTCCGTCAATGAAAATATTTTGCTAATCTATATGCGAAATGCAAACTGACGGACACTTGACAGAATCCTGTATAACAATGTGGCTTCTTTTTTCCTCGACCGATCATAGAAGGCTTCAGAAACGAAGGATGAAAGACCGTCGGCGTTCAGTGACGTTTCACGTTCACGTACCATTTCAGCGAGTCCGTTGGGGAAAGGCGCGTTACTGAAACTGTTCGCCGGTATCTAACTGCCGCAATTTGCAGCAGTGGAAGTTCAAAAATCCTGCCGTGACCACGTGGTGTACACACATCCGTTTGTGTATGATTCGCTGTGTAGAAGCGCCAACAGAATCTTCGCCCGTGCTCTAGCAAAGGCCATGAAGCACGATTCAGCGGACCAGAGAACGTGCCGAAACGACCCCCAGAACCCTTGAATACCGTATTCCGCTTCAAACCGAGCCATCTATTTGACTCAGGAAGGGCGAGGATTTGCTTAGATCTGAGGACCAGGTACGGAGAGGCCAAAACAACTCGGTAAGCTTCTCCTTTTATTGCGGAACGAAATGTGTGTTTCGTTGATCGTTGAGAAGGTGATCTCCGATCAATTCGTCTCCTCTCGATATGCTCATCCCTTCTACTTTTTTTCTATCTCGTTTTAGGGGATCGTTCGACTACTGGCTAAGTGGCTGCTAGTCAGCTAAAATTGAGATTCGACCGGCTGCCCACAGCACGGAGTAGCGAACGAAGTAATTCGTAATCCAATTCAAAAGCGCCTCACTTTGATTTTTCGGTATTTTTCTTTTCCTCCAAAAATGGAAACGACCTGCTAGGCTTTGCCCGAAATAAATATGCAATTCAGAAACGAATTTCTAAATGGTTTGTGTTGAAATAGGACTGCTTCGTGTGCGTTAAAGGAACACGAGTGATGTAGGGAAAAACATTTTAAATAATTATATTAATTAAGCCTGTAGGATCATGTTTTTGAAGTTTTTCAAATCTGTCACTCGCCTAAATGCTTAATGAGGTATGATGCAAAATATAGCCTCTAAAAAGATGCAATACCAATTCTTGCATGGCTGCTGCCAATTTTTTCACGAATGGGTTCAAAAGCCATGTATTACCACAGATAAAAAAAATCCCTCTAAGCGAGCTACTAATAGCTAAGTTACTTAAAATTAATAATTCAACAAATGTCGATGGTTTCCTTGCGTAGGATATATTGAACACAGTCAATGAGAAAAAAATTGCATGGTGGGTTTGCTGTACACAGATATATATGGCTGGAGATTCAAACTACTTTGGTTAAGTTGTTTAAAATGATTTTTTTTATCCTGAAAAGAGGCGGAGGGCTTATACCAAAAGGGCTACGGGACTACGGGAAATATATTATGAACAACAGCATTCATATCCTCAATCAATGTATGCGGCTAAGCTGTGTAGTAGGCTCTACTTTCTATTGATGTTATCTTATTTTGAATTTATACTTGTCTTTGTAACCTTACGTTACAGTCTCCCAGCAGTTCCAGTTGATCATTGCGGTTGCCGTATCAATCTCACTCGATGCTTCTATTAAATTGATCAGGGCTAATCGTAGCACGGTCTAAATTATACCACAGCAGTTACCCAGGACTGAGTCTTTTCGAGCCAAAACGTTGCAGGCATTAGGCAGGCTTCTTTGACTATGTATATACGCATGGTGGAAAATACTGGACAGATGAAAATATAATAGAAGCAAAAAGGCAACATTGCAGGGCGTGTCAGGCAAACCCGATCCCGCGACCTATGACTGATCAGATAAGGTCGGAACAGGTAAATCTGTTTAAGATATTCAGAGATAACGTTTCAGAAGATCTGTATGTGGAAAACTAGACAATGAACGTGATTTGCTTACAGGATAGATAAACAATTAAAATGCTATTATGATATTTACTTCGTATTACAAATTATATTTCATACTAATGCTGGTATGTTTACAGCATCTTTGGAATTAATTAATCGTCACGAAGGGGCAATAATTTATTGATTTGCGGAAGAAAAAAGGATCAAACCTGGATTGATAATATTATTCCAAGGGAAGAGGAAAAGAAAAAAGCTTCATAGATCAGTTAGGTGTGAGTCCGAGAGTACATCACCCTGTTTGTAGCACATTGTACGTTAAAAATAATTTCATAACATGCATTCAGGCAAGGCAGTCAGGATGTAATGATAGCAGTGGAGTGCAAATTTGCAAACTTCCCATTTCTTTAAAAAAAATAAAACTTATAAGTAATTAAAATAAGATTAAAGATACCAAGAAGCAAATCTTAAAAGAAAATTCTAGGGCACATATACGTGTGACCTGTATTTTACAGAAAATTGAGCATTTCTTGTAAAGAAGAACCTGCTATCGTCGATTTATAATAATTGGAAAGGTTGGAACATTGAAGATGCTGTAAATTTCAGTCGGTAGTTTCGTCGGCACACATTTAGCTGAGATGTTTCAGCTTCATTAAAAGTGGTGAGGTCGACACCAGCTACAACGTTACAGGCCGATGCCCGGTGATTGACAAAAGCATCAAGGCTCCGAAGATTCTACTCACTACTATGATTCACCGAGCAGCGTCTGCTACTAAGATAGTGTGGCTGGACGGTCCGGTTTCGGAGTATATTTAATGCCGGTTTATCGGTCGCTCGTTCTGCGTCTTCCGTGTGGCTTATACATGTGGGGTGGGTGAGTGAGTGCACGCTGGTACACGATTTTGGGTGCATGCGCCCGCATCCGCACATATTCCTCTATCTGTGTGTCTGTATGTGCATGTGTGCTTGCGTGTGTCTATTTGTGCTTATAGCTGCATCTGCTATCGCCTGTACGTGTGCTTGCCGTTCATCATTTATAAAGAAGTGTTATTATTTGGAGAATATACAACAACAGGCCCGAGGCAGCGTCTGCATTGCAAGCTCTGCAAATAGCGGCAAGGGTGGTCCATCGAGCAGTGAGTCGCCGCTCCTAGCCTTGGTCTTGCTATTTGGAAGAAAGCAGCATCGTCATGGGCACCGACAGACCGATCGGACGACCGACAACATACAGAGCCACCGTTACGGCCAGACGCACCGCTAGGACGAAGGTGGCAGCCAGCCTTGGCGTGTTGCTGTTGCTGTCAGCAGCGGTGGTAGTGGTGCTATAGCGCATCTTGCCGCGCCTTGCTATAGCCTTTTTCTTTGCCATCAGCCAGCCTGCACTCTGAGAAAGACCAAATAGCAGCTGGAAGGGAGTCCCGAGCACTTAAGCCTCAGCCAGGGTATAGTTGCTGGATCTATTTTTCTTGGTTTAATAACGTCAATACTTGACAAGTTGCGGGAAGCAAGCCGCCACAAAGAAGAACCGTGGAAGAGAGAAATAAGAAGATAATGATAGAGAAAGAGTCCGAATGATAGCACGTGGCGGTGTCCCTGGGTAAGGATGCACCATAGTAAGCAAAGACACCGGTCGTCATACGTTGGCAGGATAGCACCCAGTCCTACTAACAGCCGCTGGAAATGAGAAAACGTAGTAGCTCCCTCGCTTCAAAGATTTAGCGTATTTTACCAGTGCTATTTGGTATACTAGTGGGGATATGCAGCTAATGAATGTCTTCATTGGTTGCTTGCCAAACAATGCGGCTGCTAACGGTGACTGACGTTGTTGATTAACGCTGTCGAAAAATACAATTGGTCATTCGCAGATTTTTCGAAAGTCGAGTAAAAACTTCCCACCTAGACCTTGCGTCAGATAAACTCTCATAGGCGCCAAAAACTCTGCCAAATAAAAACAGTTTGAGAGACATTGATACCAACTCACTGAAAGCGTATACCTTAAGAGCTAGATACAGCTCAAAGTCTTTTATGACAATTTATAGTAAAACGGTTAAGTTTAGGTATAGGGGATGTTCGAACTCGCAATAACAAAAATTAGATATTATTGCTCCATATCGCTGCTGCAAACCGTTTCGAAATTTCCCTGAACAATAGAATTCGTGTCCGGCGTTATATCATTTACGTAGCATTTAAGTGTCTGAACTCAGCATCCGGTTTGTTGTGAGGCATTCGGCAATGGCTATCCAATTTAGCAGTTGCGAAAATCGACGCTCTCATCCTAAGGATGCTTTACTAAATGGCAAGCCTTCTTCTAGTAATACCCATCTGACATTTACATGCATTCAAGCAAGAATTCATTGATATCACAGAACCCTGTCGCTGCTTCAAAGTAAAAAAAGAATTGAGCAGTTTAAACGCGGAATGTTGTAAGGGGAAACGAATTGTATTTCGCTGATCGCAGACACCCAGCTAATTGACGCAGCGTTCCGCCTTTACCAGGTGGACTGAAGGTAATCATATCATCGTCAAGTGGCCGACGTCTAGTTCTAAGTAGTATTTTTGCTGCCGGAAAATATGGCACGATCCTGAGTGGCATTTTAAGTAAGATATGTCCAAAATACATAAAGTCAATGCGTCTTGCCCGCACACAAATAGATCGTTGTGGAAAGAATTACTATTAATTACCACAGTACGTTCGTACCTAAGGCCTATTTGAAGACAACTATTCAAGGGTAACTAGTAAGTTCAAACGGTGATCTTGAATTGCCGCTGGAATTTGCCTTGCTATATATCTTTGAATGTCAACTGGCAGCGCGTTTTGGGGACCTGACCTCATTGTCGAAGGTAAACGTAGAAAATCTGTGAACAGTTTTAGCAACTACTAGACAACAACTGTCAACAGAACCAACTTTGCAATCCATTTCCATACATTCTTGCTTCTTCAAATTACTACTTTATCTACGAAATCAAAAAAAAATACATGATCTGCTATGCTTCGCTGTTCATTCAGTTCCGCCTGAAATATCTGCACTGGGATAATTTTTTGTCGAACAGGAATCACAACAAGACAAAACGTACCCTTGACAGTCAAAAACGAATTAATATCTTCAGTACATAACTCCATTTGCATAGATGCTAAACGTATCTAAGTAGTACTCCGATAGTGTGAAATGATAACTAAATGCATATAAGCAAAAAT
>NW_019212940.1:221031-240588 GCF_002532875.2 Varroa jacobsoni | reverse complement strand
ATACAACCGCAACAATAAGAAGAACGATATGGCAAAAAATAAGTATGAATAAATACATTTACATGATTACTTAAGTATACATAAGAAAATTTCCTTAACAAAGGCATGAAGATAAGGTTGACTGGTTAGGCTTGAGGATTTTGTGTTGTCTCTTCCGGATATGTAGCATATATGAATCGCGCTTTAGGAGGTAACATAACTATAATATTAGGGATCTAGCTTCACACATTATGACAAGATTTGATTTCTCTATGCCGGCCAGTCGACTCCTAATCCAGTGTGCTTCGATATTTCCCACACACACAAAACCACCCATATATACATATATATGACGTTTCCTTGTCTATTTGCTACGATGACGAAGATAAACGAAAAAGAATATAACAGCAACACACGTCCACATCTGTGTAACTGTATATGAGGCCCAATGATGGGGAGGTATAAAACCGACATAACAGCACTGAATCAACGTTATAAATTACTGAGGATGACGCTAATGATTACGAAAATGAAGATAACTATATCGAATAGCAACAACATCAACAAACGACAAACCTAGAGACTGTGAAATAAAAAGAAATTTAAACGACGTTTTTAAGCCTGCACATATTAATTGTCTAGACGGATGACTAGTAAACTAATATCTATAGGATATGTTCACACGATACTAAAAACTATCAAAATTACGTTCTTACCATATGAAACAGGGGATAGTGTTTTTACTCGGGAGTTTTTATCAGCTAAAGGAAGGAAGGGTTGGGATGTTCAAACGCATGGGAAAGTTTCATTTAGTCCCCAGTTCGGTCGGCTTGACTACGGATAGGTACATTCTCACACTCACACGCATACGTCTATACTTTGGATTGTGTAGTAAGTATAATCATTTTCAAATACACAGCAATTATTGTTAGATGTGAATCAACAACAATAAAAGAATAAATTTTATTACTTTTTAAAAAGAATTGCTTCCTTGTTGTTATGCTCGCATAGTGAGTGTATCTAATCGCATCTACCACTAAGCACATTATATTATCTTGTTCAAATGGGAACAATAGCCAATTTTCATCGATTTCAAAATAAGATCCTTAGTGTGTTCCTTAAAATTCGGATTATTAAGCCAGGTGAACATGAATCTGCTAATGCAACAAGGTAATAAATTAACGCTAATGGCAACGGCATGACTTCAACCAGGTAAACCTAAGCCGAAGTGTCCGGGCCAAATCTGAAGCTTTTGAAGACACGGTTAAACGTCCTACGTAGGAATTTTTAAGAAGAAAAAATACCCATATAATTCGTACAGAAATATCTTATTCTAAGTGAGATTTTATTTACAGGTAACGGCATCACCCGGCATTGTCCATTCACGAAATAATGTTCAGGCTGCCCAATAAGACGGGTTTAATATATACATGGGTTTCGCAATTGACACTTAGTCCACAAAAAAGTACAAAAGGTACCAACTTTTGTACAACTTTCATTACATGCTCAAGATAAGGATCGCAACGGAACTTCGCTTTTTTTTCTTCTTTATGAGACAGTGCACACTTTTTAGCCACGATTGTGTATTTCTCTGCAATGGCTAAAACATAACTGTTCTTATAGCACTGAAAATGAAAACTTCAGCTTAAAATTTTACAAATTTCGTTAGTACTGGCAAAAATAAGCAACCGCCACGACCGTTTTAATGTGTCAAACTGAATTTAAGAGTCCTGTAGTGATGCGTGGATGCACGACTTCATTGCTCTTTAGATATAGCATATAAAAACAGTAATAACAACAACAATGTCATCTTACGTCGTCCACCTAGATTAAATTAGAGTTTGTTGTTATGTAAAGGCACTATGATGACGAAATATTAAACTATGCAACACGTACACGTACGGAAATCGTTCGGTCTGCATGCTTTATGCGTATAGTGTAGCTTCCTCAAGGATGATGTAGTGCACTTGTTTAGACGTTCGATGAATGATCTATTAACTTTCATCATTGGATTCCATTCGAATGATATCTGCTGTATTTTTCTTAAAGTCGCGAACGTACTCCCTGCATAAGTTGTTCCGCCAACACATCTTAGTCGACGACTTGATAAACTGAATTTGTTTAACCATCCAACGGCCTGTGGATGAAAATTGACGTAGTAAGCGAGTTTATTTTTCGAGCGTTTTGGCACATGAAACAACTAATTATCAATTCATTTACCCTGGTAGTGAGGCAAGTGAAAAAAAGAAGCTAGCCTTTTAACCGCAATTCGCGGATGCTGATAAGCGGTTTCTTAGGTAAGTCTCTCATGATCGGATAATGTCACTATAGTAAAAAAAAACAAAAAAAAATTCAAGCTACGTGTAATTAGCCTTTGAGACTGACGCTTACGTCGACACTACACAATTTTTATCAAAAAAAGCTTTATTTATGCGCCTAAAGCTACACATTTATTAGTACTAATTTATGCTAGATATTGACAACACAAGAGTCGTGTGGTGACCGACTGGTTTATTGGTGATCGACAGCGGTCCTCGTGACAGAGGTCACTGGGCAGCGCTCCGTGGCGGCGAACATTATGTATGCTGCAATACGCTTTGAATATGCGGTTTTCATAAAATGTCCTACATATTTTCCATTAAATTACCCGATAGATAAGGCATTGGTTTCCAGAGCGTTTTTGATGAATCTTCCATTTGTTAGTTTCATATTTTTTGTTACAGTGTTACAAATGCTATGTAACGAGAAAAACACTCTCCCCCGCGCAATTATAAGCAGTAATATGTCTCACACTACTATAAAGGATGATTTTATCAATGCATCAGTTTACATTGAGCTAGTGTAGAAATACAGGTGGTAGCTCACTGGTCATTGCTGCCCTCCGCCACATTTATTTGCTAGTGTGTTAAATAAGTTGATTAGAAATTTTGAGCGGAAAGCAAGTATAATAAAAATTGCCTTAAGGAACGCGACACAATTTTTATCACACAGGGTCCACTATATGCTATAGTGCTACAAATACAATGCTGCGTTATATTCACAATAGATAATTAAGCCAAACTAACCTGCACCCGGCATAACGGTAAGAACGGTCAACGATGAGCCAATAATGACGAGCCCAATCGAAGGCCACAGAACAGTGAAAATGTTCTCACTGAAGAATAGCAAAAAGGCGCCGCCCAAAGTGAAGCATAATGACACCACAAACAATGAAGACATCACCTGAATAGACAAATCACAGCAAAAAAAAAGAAAGCTTACATTCAGGCCAACCTCAAGTTATAGATTATATAGCTTCTTTGCTGACGAATGCTTTGGATTGGCGATGATAGTGCAGGCTCAATAAACACCACTTTTTTCACTTTCGGCTTATTGCTCTGGAGAGAACATAAAACTCTGTTAAATATTCGTTCAGATGTGTCGTATAAAAGAAAGGTGAGGCGAATATGTCAACTTCATTACGAACTCTCCCGAGAACATCTCTTTGGAAATTATTATACCCGCCCACATTCTTCGACGATGCTTGAATCCACTTTTGTTACAGCATCCAATTACCAGTATTCCATTGTATAAAATATTGATAATGTTCCAATTTCACCTGACGAATAGATAGTATTATTCAAGAAGGGTGTACCTTGAGCCTATTCAGAGCATCTTGGAGTGACTAACGAGTCAATAGAGCTGGAAGTAGTTGATATGAAGGCTACGCTATTTAGTATGTGTGTGTGTGTGTGTGTGTGTGACTGAATTGTGTAGAATATCTTAGAAATATGAATACGAAGCGTGCAGGCTAAGTCCGTCCAATGTAGAGATTTGGCCAGGGGCTTGTAACTTTCGGCATGTTGAATACACTGTGGCAACAGATGTAAGCCGATGATATATAGGAATCGGAATGCGTCCTACCGGACAAGGCAGCCGAGATGCATTAATCGATAGATGTATAAATCAACATAGGTTTTGGTACTATAAATAATGCATGCTTCATATCAATTATTTACTATAAATATAGTGTAAAAACGCTGAATACACCCACTGGTGTTCAATAGATGTCGCCTAAGCATCGTTAATTCACGTTAAAGCCTATTAAATACACCAGCAAAATTAATACCGAATAAGCTATCTGGCCGAAATATATTCTTAACTTTTACAAGGAAAGCCCCCGCTGCATGATCTAGAAATCAAAAAGTCATATATTTAGTTTATATCTCTTGTTTGGGTTGTGTGTCGCTTCTGCGGGAAACAGTGCTTCAGACACACGCAGGCATGGCACGTGACTACGACGTTCAATAAAACGTATATGTTACAAGTAATTTTGGTTCTTTGTTTGCTATGTTTACGCACATGCACATAAACTATATTTTTCTTACACCGGAGATTCGTAACGATATATTATAATATTAGAGAACGGGCAACTGAGAAATCGTAGTGTGGACTTTTTCTGTGCAGTTAGCATCTGTATCACTAAGATCCCACAGAGTATTCACAACTAGCCCCACGTGACTAGTATGACCTAGTGTATAATCCCGCATTAAAGCCATGTGCAAACGCACGCAAATAAGTAATAGCAAAGAAGTAAAAGGAACTCGGGTGACACTGCATTTCTGAAATGCTGACATTGTCTACAAATATTGTGACCGCTTACCGCTGACCGTACGCTACGCTCCTTTGATGCTCTTCCTTTTTCGTCTAAGCTATCCATGCATCGTTTTGCAGCAGCGCCATAAGCGTCACACTCGCAGGTCACATCATGAACAGAACTGTACAAGCCACCCGTTGAAGGTGAAGCTTCAAGGAAGAGAGTGAAGTTATTGGACCAAGTGTCCCCACGCGAGCTTCCACATGCTCATGCATTCTACATAACGAATACATAAGTGCTTAGCGACTTTGGTTACCAATACTAATCCTGTGTAGCTTACTCGGTCATAATATCCATTACCATATCTAATCAAGAACTCGGGATAAAACCTGATTCTACGAAAATTTAGGAAAGTTCTACATTTCGTTCACGTCTGTGACTGATGCAGAATAGGCAAAGCAACAACTGATGAAAAATTAATTGTCAATGGCGGTGGTGTTAGCCATGTAGTCATGAATGAAAATTAGAAGATGATGCTCCACAATGAGTAGATTTATTTAAGAAGGAAAATGTTCAATAAAAACCTTACGTAATGGTAAAAATTCTGCCTAAGTGTTAAGGAGATCGCTGTATATCTGTGTTCGTTTATACCCATCACTTGATTTTGTAAACGATTAATAAGACGCTTGTACAACACCTGTTGCGGCTCGCTAGTAACACATTCTCTAATAATATTATATAACACAAAATTGTGTATACTGTATGTTATGCTGTTGTGCGTAAAATATCCTTTATCAATGCCAATACGAATAATAACTGTGTTTACTTTGAAATGTTGATTGAATAGTAAGAACGACGAATTTGACTTAGTTTTATTACAAGCAAAACCCGCCTATTAGAGGCGAAAAGCAAGCTTGGTCTCAGCACGTTTAAGGTTTTTTTTTTATCTTGTATACTTATGGGATTAACTTTAACGGTATTGCTTCGGCTAGAGCTGAATAATATTGGCAAATATACGTACTCAGTCATATTTGTTGGCTATCTATTAATGGTGCACATGAAATATTCTATTGGATCATCCAGAGTGTGAAGGAAATAGAGAAAAAATATGTATTTTCAAAATTTGGATGAAAAAATGACCTATGCCATTTTATTGTGAAACGAAGCATTAGATCGGACTGAACCAACGTGATACCGCAGTCGATCTAAGAACAACCTGGTTTTTTTCGTATAATCCGTTTGATCTGATCCACTGACTTTTAACTTAAAGGCTATATATATATATATATATATATATATATATATATATTATATATAATAATAAGGGCGCGAGATATGATCAATATGTACGTAAAATCGGGAGCTGTTGTCCTATTTACTTTAACATAGATTAATGTATGTTTAATATGAAGGTAAGCTGATTAGTTAGCAAGTAGTGGCTGTACATCTACGCAATTTGCATACCATTAGTATATGTTTACTTTTCTTCGCTATCGGGAAAAAAAGCACCACACTATCGTACCGTTGGCGAATAGTATGCTACGCAAGATCCTGACGAAGTCCATTCTTCGGCGTCCGAGTCGACTACTAATGGCGTTTTGTCAGTTGGCCGCATCAGGACTTCGCCTTCTTCAGCATCGTGAGAACCCGCACCTCTGCCAGCGTCTTGCAGTGAGCAGCTGTTCCGTCTTCTACCCTTTAGTACTCCCAAAGCACCAAATGTTTTTGGGCATGACCGATGATGATAATGATCATGGGGGGGAGTATGAGAGTCAAACGCTTCCACTAAAGACACTTCTGGTTCGATCATTGAACACATTTTGTCGAACACTTGTGTTGTTTCGATTCCTAGCGTCAATCTCACCTTTAATAGCTGGTTTTAATGATACTAAAGCTGTTGTTTTCGATAACATCGTTGCTATCTGCGTTGCTGTTAACGAATTAGCTTGGCAATCTGATACACAACAAACTTCATAGATGACAACAGCTGCAAAGACAAGCTACTGAGTAGCTTAGATCAGACCATACCAGTGGCCTGGGTCCTAAGCCTGAACTAAATGCACTTTATTTGGCGTTGGCTTCCAGCCGTGTGGGGCAGTGCCGTCAGCGACGTGTCGCAAACCAAGCTTACGATGTCTACTTTGGGTTAAAACCTTTCAAGAAGAGACAAAGGCGAAGGGGAGTTGTGCCTAAGTCTGTGTAGAGAGCAGACGTCTTCGAAATCAGATATCTATAAGGATCACACGCCTTGATACTACTTCATATCTAGATAATGATAAAGATAAACACATAAAGATAAATCTCCTGCCATGATAAGTTACACCACAGCATAACACGCTTGATTTCATCCATGCCTCTACAACTGAACACATTGACGTTTTTCAAATTGAGACTGATACAGCAAACACGTAGGTACTATGTTGTGCTACAAAAACAACAAAATTAGTCACTTGAAGAGCCTTTGTGTCATGTACAATGTAGCGCTAGAAATAACAATAGTAGCAGTATTGGTCAATACTAAACAGTGTCAGAAGTAGTAGTTACGAGTACAGGTGCGGCGACGAATGCTCAGTGTATATATCGGCATAGTGTTAGAATTAAAATAACGCAAAAAACTAGCCGAACGTTTTCGTAGAGGATTTGCAGTTACAGCTGCCATTATCGTCGCCGTTCTGCCATGGCTGGTGTTCGTAGACCATGGCGACAACACACACGTGTAAGTTAGCGGAAGGTTAGGCACTTTTGGTAATGCTTGCCAATGCTATCAAAGTCTGCAATATTCCTAGCATCGCAGAAACACAATAACAGCAGCAATAGTAGATCGGGTGGCAGTTGGTGGCGCGCGCGCGCGCGCGCCTTCGACTGCTTTTAGTGCCGGCTCGTACTGGCAGCTAGACGGTCTGTCAACGACCACCCAACTTCCACGCCGCGCTTTTGTAGCGGACGACAAATGATGCCATGACTCCCTGTCGTCCTAAGAATTACAGAGAAGTGTACTCTCCATTCGGTCACAAAGCTGCTGTGCACTAGGAACAGCTACCTTTTCCTCTCAAGCGACGAACAAACAGACAAACGGTTGCTGATGCCATAATGTTGTCTAGTGAATTGGCCGTAAGATATAAGGATTATTGGAAGTTATTTGTTATGGAATAGACTCGAGCTTTATCCATAAAAACAGCTTGCTACATTATAGAGGATTTTCAGGCAACAAAGTGAAAAAAATCCTTCATGAAATATACAAAGAGATTTTCTACAGTTCATAGCAGGGTTGAGTACTTATTGTGCAAGTCATTAGTCTTGTTAGAGTTAAAGCTTCTGAATAAACGTTACGCAAAGCTGTCTGTTAACCGTTGAGCGAGAAGGGTCATCGTTAGGCTGTAATTTAATCAGGGATTATTACGCTCGTATGAATCAATCAAATTATAGAGAAAATATAAGATAAGGAGTTTCTGTTTTGACTTTAATATACCACTTATGCACCAAATAAGACTCTAGCTGTCACAGTTATTTTAAAAAAAGTTTTAATACAACAATTATTCCAACTACCAGAAAATGATTAGCTGCGACCTAAAACATTATAATCAACTAATGAAGTTTAAATGGTGCAATAATTTATGTATTGTTTGCACATATTAATAATAGTGGCAGGGACAAAATGTTAAAACTTCTAAACCTCCCCCCGTTCTCGCGCTTCACCTTTTAATTCTTTTTTGACGGACCCCTTTCTGCAGAAGCTGCAGATTCGGCGATAAACAATGAGGCTTGGGTTTAGTTCAGGAAATTGTGTAGAAAAACGTGTTTGATGGTCCTGTATTTTAAAAATAACACACAATATCAATTCATTTCATCCTTAAACAAGAGTGTTTTCGCCATAATGTGAGTGACATTGCGAAAGGAGAAGCTCACTTGAGGCTAGAGGGCATGCAAAACACAAAAGGAGTATAGTGCATTAGAAGCGAGATATCATATGGTATGGGTCCAACCGCAAAAACAGAGAATAATTACCAGTGGGTTGTCAACGATGCTCACGTTTTGTGCAAGTCGCCATCTGTACCTACATGAGCTATCAGCTTTCATGTCTTTTCGGATTCATATTGTTTTACGATGGATGATATGCGTTCCTCCTTATCATTACCTCGCGCCTAACTCTGCTTCTTTTACCATTCACCGTGGCTCATTGTTTGCTGATTAGATCATAACTGTACCTAGCCAATATGAAAGACGTTTGCATTGCTACCACGACCACATTTCACGAGTAAATATAAAAGTATATTTTTTTAAACAATTTATCCTTATCGTTTGAGTTCGAGTATACGACGTACAAATAACACTAGGCGTAACCAATGCACTGACGAAGCCATCTAAACAGTAAACCTTATAGCTGCAAGATGAAGTACTACGTCAAGCGGGGCAGGCTTCGGCAAGACAGTCTGAGCAACGGTGCATGCTGACAAACGAGTCTACTATTACTCTCCTTTGTATTCTCAACCATTTTATCTTAAGCGTAATGCTTCTTGACATGTATACACTGTATAATATTACGGTACCCCATAGTAATATATAAAACCACTTTGACCGATCTACACACTTGATTCAGAGATCTACTTCTACTTCGTAGTTATCGATATTGGTCTATTCATCATCCAATTCAGCTGAACAGCTACTGCCAGCTTGAATTGATTAAGAGCATGCGAACACATTGTGCAGCTTTCCTCGCTTGAAACTTTACCTCTTGCTATCCAGGGTCCTTCGCCCCATCCGTAATCGCTATCATTCGCTCTCCGCTACAGCTCTTCGGGAAGCCTCCTCGTGCCTTCCCGTCAATGGTTGATGAGACCAGACCTGATCCTCTTCCTCTTGCTGCTGCTGCAGCTTCGTTGTCTGTACTCACCGCTCGTCGTCCTCGGTCAACCAGTCAGTCGGCTTTTCGTCGGTGGTCTTCGCACGCGCTCCCCAGATGTCACCACCTGCCGCTTTTTCGGCCAGCTGTCAGGTGGCGCCACTGCCAAGTTCCCCGCCCTCTTCCATTCTTGGTCCTATCCCAAGCTAAACCCCACGTTAGCTCCCCCAATTCCAGTGGGGTCCTGCCCCAGTAGTAGCCCCATTTTCCGTTCTCTAGATCCTTCGACCCGCCAACTTTTGGTGTTGTCTGGCCCTTGCTTCCCCTTCGTCTGGTTCGCGGCTGAATTCTCGGTTGGTAAAAGAGGAGAGAGTGAGTTCTCCTTCCCATTGACTCGGAGCTCCTGCTGCGCGTAGTCAGAACAACCAGCCAGGCCATCCTGGCATAGCCAGGTCACCTGTTGGTAAAATAACGAGCGTCGGGAAAATCTGCCTCCGCCTTCGACACTTATAAGGTAAGAAGAGAAAAGCTGAACCCAACACCCAAACTACACGTCTCGTGTCAATCGATATTACACTTTCAAGCGCTGCCAAACTCGCTGCCACTACGGCGACTACTATTGCGACCTATCGAGTTGGTCCTTGAAGTGCGACAGTTCTGTGTACGCGAAGTTCGCTGAAGTTGAGGCCGTGCGATGGTCGACGGTGCGTAGCTGTGTTCTGCAAGTGAACGAGGTCAACCGGACGGTCGGAAAGCTACTGTAAGAGGCTAGGCTTAGGAGGATGAAGAGTGCGGAGCTTCGCTTCGGTTGTTGAAGCTACATCACGTGGTAAAATGTAGACCCCTACGCGAAGAGGCGATCAGCTTCATATAAACGAGCGACTAGTCTGTTCCGTTAAAGGAATTCCGTGCAAATATTACCGATAGTAATAATAACATTCAGCAAGCGTTGTAGCAAGCTTGTGTGTGAAACTCAGCAACGTTCGAATTGGAGATCAATTTCCTGATAAAGAGACAAAAGTATGTCATCGCGATAGCTTATCAGAGCTAAGACTTCAGGCTAAACGCGTCAGTCCGACATTGACTCATTAATCAACTGTTCTAATCTAGGCATGCCCACTGAAAGCCTTGTAGAGTAGGGTACGTTCTGGATCAAAATAGTGAAAAACCTTCTGTCCAGCACAAGAATACCATTGAGAGCTTTTGTCGGAGTTTCTGTTATCTGCTTGATGCAGGCACATGGCTACGCTATTTATCTGTGCTAGTCCTACAGTAAAATGAAGGACACTTGACAATCTAACGGTGTAGACTCCGGCCAAGACATTCTGTAACAAAAAATGCTTTAATTGTTTTGCTTTTATGAACAGATCGCATGAGTTATGTCCTAGTTGTATTTGTCTGTGATATTGCTGAATCAGCTATTTTGAAAAGTATGTATGTAAAAAGTTGTCTTCGTTTAATTATATATACAATTTGGAAATCAGTCAACGTTATAATGTTAATTTAGTTGACATTACATTCGTCTATTCTCCACAGTTTTAGTTACCGAATCCAGTTTAAACAAAACGGAACAAATGATTGTATTAAGACGAGAGCTTATATTGCAGACGGGTGTCCAAGTTTTATCTAGTAAAGCTGGCACCCGGGTACTTACTATTATTATTATATTCTCACTCAAACAGCGACGTCCCGTGGTTCCAGCGTCCTTCTATTGTCCTGTCGTTTATTGGTGGCGCTCGACGGGTCCTTTCCGTCCGCTAAGCAAGTGGGGCCGACACCAGCCCACCTACCAGCGCCTTATACAGCGCTTCTATAGCAAACCAGCTCGGCCACTCGTTAGATACCCGGTGGGAGCAAAACGCACAAAGTCAAATTTGCGCTTATGGGCATGGGAGACAGAGAGAGATAGCTTCATCATAAATGTTTTTGTCAACCTGAATAGAGGAATTTTCTCACGAAAGCGAATGGGTGAGGCCTGAATGCATAGATAATGAAATAATCATTACCATAAATGAACTCTCGTCTGTTCCTAGTCAACGACAGACAGAAGAATAAGAGTTTCGTAGCCGAAAAATCAAGCAGGAGTTTGTATCGGTAAAAGTAACCAAACTGGCTTTTTCACTAAGAAGAGTGGTGGATAAAAGTATCATGACTGACGAAGCGTCAGCTTCTACCTATACCAAAACAAGTCAAGGGTCGTTTAATAAAACGTAATTTTCTAGACCGCCGATGGAGTTTGAACTCGATTCTTATTATTGTCGCACTGTATAAAACTAGATAATGAGTAATTGCAACAGTTGCGATTTCCAGTTTGAGTTAGTAATGGGAGATATATTGCATTTGTCACATTTAGCTTTCTACTTCAGTGACAAATAAACGATGAACGATTTTAGATTTTTACTTACCAACCAAGCTTTAGATATATTCCTACATTTGTTAAAAGGTTGTCCACAGACCACACTTTAAATCCACAGGATATTGCCAATTCGTTGTGAGTTACACTAGATAATTAGGGGGCTGCTTTAAATGCTTACCTTGGGTATAATGGGTATAGCAATGCTGACAAACAGACTTCATCTATATAACGATGTTTATGAGGCGAACATCAGGCTTAGAGCTCTCTGCTTAACTTAACCAATATACACACCGTGAGTTAAACGATAACTGTAAAGCAGATTGGTGTGGGTGCGTCAAATCAACCACGCAATCAAGCAAATAGGGCTATGTTACGGCTAAGGGCGACTTCTTAATGAGCGCTAATCTGCGTCGTGGACGAAATTTCAACTTGATTATATGTTCTGCTCTATACGAAATTACCAATAATATCGATTGTCGAATAAGCCGTAGCATAAAAAATCATCAATTTTTATAGTAAGACCCAAAACCGATGCATGATCTCTCAGGTGTAGTATTTTTCCGAAACAAAATAGACAATAAGTATATTATTAAGCAATTATCTTGCCGAAGGAGTATCTAAACAATACAGGCTGAGTATTGGTTAGTAGCGCAAAATGAGGAGAGCTGTATGGAATAAAAATTTGCGTATCGAGGATCACCCTTCATAAAGCGTACTTACATTTATAAAGTTTACGGACGTTTCCGCCATGACTCTCTGTTGATGTGAAATTCACGAAAGGCAGTTGCGTGGATTGCTGATGTGCAGTTGGCTTTATGCTCCGGGGGATTTCGTTGTGCACCTCCCTTCCCACTGCCTCCTCTTTCTTTACATTTACGACTTAAAACTAGTATTATTTTTGGTTACTATATGAAAGGCCCCAGGTACCTTTTAGTTCGTGCGTGCCGTATACTTATGATTTGGTACGATCAAAGCGAGTGAAAATTAATTAAGCGATATATAAATGTATCCCGCGAATTCAACAATATATTAGGTAAACGAAATAGGCGTATTACTGTCGCTAACCTTTAACACAAAACCCATTTCAAAGACTTCAATTCTGATATGTTATAGTAATCATGTTTGCAAGCCTATTGATTATTCTTGTACGGAATCTCTCTGGTGCGTAACTCATATTCCCTTACAACGAAATTATGTTTGAGTCTGTTTCATTGGCTCTACAAAAGGCATAGTACCTTAGATTTATTAGAGGAGACCACTGCATCCATCTAGCTAGTTACATTTCTGTAGATAAACTTAAAATGTGTTTAGTACATTACTGTTAAATAGTATGATTTAAAGCATAGTTCTACACTTTAGAAGGTTGGAGTTTTAGTTTAATCGATAAGGACGGCTGAATGATTGAGGAGTTTTCTTCGGAATCTTACTTCAACGGTTAACAAAAATTCCGAAAACTGATTTATTCCAAATATCGTGTCGATCGTTGGTAAACATATTTTAGGCATTCAGAATAAAGCCTACTTTGGGAAACAGCATTACATTCGTTTATATCGATGGCAATGCTCATTCATCTTTAGCTTTACCCAAGTCTATTTTAAGCTTAAAATAACATAAAGTTTCGAAACAATAACCCGGAACATATTTTTGCCTTATTATAATATCTCTTTTAGCTATCATTGAGATGTGTTATTTAATCTTCACTTTTTGTTCTTTCGTGGGTCATGAAACTGGCATCACTGTCTCTAACAATTGATGCGTTGTTAATCATCCATAGATGGACGAAAATTCATGGCTGTTTCATTGATCCACGTTTCGGAACTGCTACTAACGAGGATAATAGGCTTCTTGCCCAAATCTGTAAGCACAAAAATCATATGATAGGTAATTTTACAAAATCTGACAATATTTGCGTCCTCTACGAATCTCAGATGCAGACGTAAGAGAGTATCTGTAAGCCGCTACCGGCTAGTATTAAGTCTTCAATGATACTCTACTGAGTTATTATTATATATAATATAATAATAATGTATATATACATATATATATGAAGTCGGGTGAATGGTTTATCACTTCATTTAGTCGGCTTAGACAGTAATTACAGACGCATCATTTATCTATAGCTCTTGTAGATATTTAAGATCAAATTATAATACGATTAGAAATATTTGCTTATTACGACGGTGAGGATTTTATTTTTGACTGCACCGGCAACTTAAGTTCCCAGCATTTTGGTGACATCAAAGTCAAATATATTAGAGAAGATTTAATGAATAATCTGACTTTCAGTCATTGAATGCTCAATCTAAATTACATATTAATACATTCTTTACACAGTAAAGGAGCCTAAACAGTAGGTTTAGCCGGGCCCTTCATCGGCTTTATCCTCCCAACAGCCAAAAATAAGCCAACTTACTGGCTTTTTTAATAACCTTTTAACAGACTAGTTCGTGTTGTGCTACAAGCATTCACTGCGTTCGATAATGTTGTGTATCAGATAAGACGATGTAAAGGATACTTTTTTTGGTGGGTGGCGTAGTAACCGATTGGAAAAGCTTCCACTGCTGCGCCACTCCTGGCGTTCTCGTTGAAGCCGCTGCCCATCGGGTTGTTGCACTCAATTTGCGCTTACGCCATCGCCTCGGAGGGTTCCACATTTGGGAAAGGTTTAAGGATGGGTAAGCAAGCTGGCTGTAGGTCAGTTTCTTGCAGTAACGTTACAAGGATCGAAGAATAGCAGGAGGGCCCTCATCCTTGCGTCTTACTCGTTCCTCTGAAAGCCTCGCAGCGGGCAGTGCGCTCTCCACTTTCTAACCCATAACCCGAGCAGCTGAGAGTTCTTTTTGACTTGGCAGTCGCTGTCATCCACAGATAGCCAAGTATGTATGGACTAGTCGAGTTCCCTCCTTTCGAAATCTCCCGGAAATCCTTCACCATGTTTCCTACATTAAATAAAATAACTTAGCGTGTCTAAACAAAACGCGAAATGTATTGTTAACTTTGGCGCCCCCAGTGGCGATTTTATCACCAAACTAGGTAAGGTGAAATATTTTATTAATTTTTCATGAAGAACTGGGACGGGAGATATAAATAGACTACTGCAATTTAGCCATTAGGTGCGCGGTCTTTAGGCCTTACACGAAAATTTAGAGTTTCATCGAGCGATTGCTTAGTTGCTTCATATGTCGTTATCAGGTACGATTAATTCTTTCCGTGGCACGTTCTTTTAGTCAGTTATCAATTTTTGGCCTTAATCTTATTCGAAGCGGTATTGACCGTTATGGAAACGTGTATCTAATTTAGTACGCTGTTTAGAAGGGCTAAAAATGTATCAACCGAACAAGTGGGCTACGATGGTTGCCCTTTTAGGATAATGATGTTCGGTCATCAGGATCGTCAGGATTACTTTTTTAGGCCGTTTAAAATTCACTTCGATCTATCGTTGCAAATAATTATTCAGCCTCAGGTATTGAATTTGCAAATCGTATAAGCCAGGAATGGCCACAAATGATTACCTAGAATTATCAATGCTCTTTATGAACTACCATTTACAGTATAGTAGATACGTTTCGAAAATGCAGGAGGTCGGAGGTAAGGCTCATTGATTCTGCTTGTAAAGAATTAATTACTCTAATCCGTCGTCCCACTTGCAGCTGACATCATGACGGTGAGCGGAAGTCAAACTACGTCAGGATTTCAGGAAATTCTGCAACGCTATCGAGGAGATCGGAAGTTAGTGCTCGTCATCGTGGCTGTCGCGCTACTTCTCGATAATATGCTGTTGACATCAGTTGGTATGTAAACGCTTAGAGACCATTTAAGAGTCCATGAATAGCCTTTGGGTCACCTATGGTAACTGACATAATTGTTCAATCATAAATTGCGATGTTCCTTATGTTCTGTATATCCTATTTTTATTCAGAACTATAATAATTAGCTTTCTCGAAACGCTAAGAATAACCCAGACAACAGATTTTTTAAAATTTTAATTTCAAGAGGAGCTTTCGGAGAAAATATTTAACTTCGCATATAACAAGGTAATTGTAGGACAGCACATTTTAACTTAACCGTATGTCTGCATACAATGTTACTGCGCATTTATTTACACGCTTTAGGTAATAGGTCACGGCACCGTTGTGGGGGAACGACAAGGACTAACATAAAACAAAGTGCTGTTAAAATTAGAGTAACAGTACAATATAATTACATATTTTTACGAGCTCAATAAAATACCGAGATCTTGAGTCAGTCCTATGATTTATTAGAAAACGAAAATTACAATTCATGTATAAGCTAAATGAACTTTAAGCTAAATTGGTCACTCGTTTCTGATAACACTACAAGCGTGCCCTGCTATCTCTCTAATTCAATCTAGATCTAGATCACTCTAGTTTTCTTTTTATTTGTTTATGCATGAAAGGCAGTAGCTGGAGCCACTTGATAGTTCGCAGGCAGAATGCAAATGTCCCCATATTTAAATTTCTGCCTATCGTTGAAGCTCATATCACCGTCATGACTAAATAGTTTAGCTGTAAATAAGTTAGGACAACGAACGTGATTATACCGATAGTGGGCCTATTTAATTTCTATGTATCAATGAAATTCTTCTAATATTACGTACATATATAGGAGAACGCTGCAGTGCTTCCTGACATTGAAACCTCAATGTAGATTGATCCAAATGCTCGAAATGTTGGAAGGACGGACCAGCTGAATCTTGTTCATTTCCGGCTCAGAAGAATACTATAAAGCAAAATCCAATTGCCAAGTAGATCGCGAGCTAGCACTGAATACAGGAACAGAACAGAACAGGACAGAAAAAATTCCTCTGTATCAGTAGATATGGAGCACGCAGTTGTTGATTAGATAACACTTGTTAGGACCAGTTTAGCTTATATAAAAAAAAAAAAAAACTCGACTGTTACAGCAGTAATATTCTTTCCATATCGTCCAACTTGATTTAGACTCTACACGACTATATAAAACAACTACAATATGATCCAAAAACACGTGGTTCAAAAGCGTATAGCACACCTAATCGCAATTTGGCCGAGGAGGCTTAGTAGCTTCTATAAATACACTTGGCAACGGTTTTTTTTTTTCTAAAATCCGATGTTGCAGAGGCTTGTTGGATTACATTGGATTACGCACATGAACCATGGTCATTCGATTGAAGCTGTGGGTACTATTGTAAAACAGCTTATTTTATATGCATATATGGACATAAAGGTGTGGCCATCGTATAAAATAATATGATTAAGCTATAGCAATGGAATATTTACCGGGGTGAATAATAGTCACTATCGAAGAACAGTAATTGGTCGAGACAACTAACCAAGTGCGGCCATAGAACAAACGATTATGAGTCCAATTACAGACTTTGTTCGCACAGTAAGGTACGTTTTGTAGCTCAGATTTTATCGAAGTTGTTCAGTACACTAATAAGATGCAATTTCTTTTTTTGAGCTACCTCGTCGTCACGGAGGGTAGGCCGACTGGATAGCAGGTCAAAAGATCGCCTTAGATGTTTTCTTGTGGAAACTAGGCAACCCTGACAGTATCCTTCACACTGTTTTGTATCATGGCGCATGATTTACTTTTAATGCGAATTACCTGTGCAACAACGTACGTGTACATTAAGATCTGCACGGGAAAACATGAAATTGAGCTAATTTCTAGAAGTAAACGGTATTCTCTACTCGATGATGTACGACTGAACGAAAGACTTTATATAATAAGAGAGCTCTGGGAAGTTCGCTCAACTGCTCGGCTAAATGTCATTACCCGACAATAATGAATTAGTTCCCTTGTTTACACAATTGCATTTGTTGAATAACGAATAAATTCGAAATTCTCTTAAATTGCTCCATCATTAATATAAAAAAAGAAAAAAGACGACAACAAACTATGATCCAGCAACATGAAAACATAATAATGCATCGAAAATAATAGTTTATGACATTGTACGTATAAGTTTCAGATGTATACAGTGTTTATAACGTACTGATTCTTTAAATTAACACCCATAGCAAGTTACTTAATTAATAAATGTTCCGACCGTATTCGGGCGGAGTTTTAGTTGCGCTTATGACCACAATCGACCCTGTAATGAAGCAAGGCGTGAGACCCGTGCTACCCCTTTGATGTAATAGTTAGATTTATTACGAAGTATGTTTTATGAAAGACTTAGAAAATAATTGTTTACTATTGAATTTTCGCAGTTACTTAGATATACATTTTTTTTTTTTTTTTTTTTGTTTATATTTGGTGTCTGTATGCTAGGTCATGGTTGTTATTCGTTTTTTTCGACAATAGGTGCTTGCATTGACTTGACCGCAATGAAAAGAACATCCAATTCGAGGGGCAATTTTACCGAATTACGTATTGACGTCATTGGTGCTTTTGTACAGCGGCACACGTACATACATATACGTATCTTTGCGTGTTTTCTGCAAGCTGGGTATGGTCTTTAGGATTTAATTCTACAAATTCCATTAAAATATTGGCAATGTATGATGGCATTGTATCCGACCACTGCATTACAGAGAAGGAGAGGAACAGTGCAGGAATCTTGAGAGTCGAAAAATTCAAGTGTTGTTCTGTAAACAAACCTAATTGGGTGTCAGATATATAAGCAAACGTCTCTTATTGGTTATTTGTTAGAAAAGATATCTGGAGCGGATCTCCTCATTCGTTTCCCTCAGTCTAGCGCTTAAGAATTACTTTAAATTAGGATTGGTCTATATATGAAATGTAGGAAAAACCAAGCAAGGTTGAAACCTCATTTTTTGCGTTGGACAAATGAAAGCAGTTTGACCGACCAAATCAATAACAGAACTAATAGTCTTGCCTCTTTGCTTCGCTCTTTACTACTGTTATGATAAAGGAGTGTTATATGAAGGCCACCAGAAAGCATCCGTACTTTATTTGCATGTACAGAATAATCGTTACTATTTGTGGTAGCCAAAAGTGTTTTAGACTAAAACAGTAAGTTAAGTATTGCAGCAATTAGGGCAGAAAATACTCAAATAAGTTACTGAACGAACTATTACTGCGGAAGCAAAAATCAATTCGAATATTAAATTAATTAAAGGGAGGACATGTTGCCACAATTTATTTATAATAACAGGTTCTTACTCTGCGGTCGCGTTTCAGAAGTTAAGAAGTGATCTCTTTTTATAAATCTTTTTTAAAACTTTTTAGGGAACACACAGCTAAATGCTTAGAAAACCAAAGCAAACTAACATCAAGTTACTCTAAACGCAATTCCCGAATTCTCCACTTTCACCCGCCGGATTCTTGAGACTATGCTACTGTCTGGATGGTTACAGGTCTAATATTTGTAATACCATAGTGGACAATGTAATTGTCTGTTAAACCTAAAGACGTGGCGGTCTAGATTCAAATCTGGGCGTAAACAGATTTCGTCTCATGCTGAGGGTTACCAGTCTGACATAATGCCGAACGGCTTGAGTACCAGACGTGAAAAGCTAGAACATTTTCTGTAAAATTTCAGAATATTGGCAGACGGAAGTTGAAAAGCTGATTCGTAATATGGCTGAGACAGGATTAGAAATATTTCAGATGACAGAACTCAATAGCAGCTTGCTGTCATTTTCATTTTTCCTACTTTACGAAGAATAGGAACATGGATTAGAAAAAGAAGTAAGAAAATTTTTTGGGTGGTTAAGGTAGATGAGCTTGTTATGTTTGACTACGGTGGGGTCAGCACTCAACAATGTCGTGACGGTTTACACAAACTCTTTGAAGGTCACTATCATATCCAAAACTATAGTTTTGGAGCTTTTG
>NW_019212940.1:117775-220931 GCF_002532875.2 Varroa jacobsoni | reverse complement strand
TTTTCTTTCAACGAATACATGCTTTTTAACGAGACACTATGCTGTAGCGATATTTAGATGATTAGAAAAACTAAAAGTCGTTGTGTGTGCTTCTTGTATTGTTGTCTGTTAAGGCGCTTAGTGAAAATATCGATTTAAAATACAATGTGACTTAAGTTTGCAAGTTTTGCTGTCTAAAAAGCGTCTATGGCTCGGCGATCAACTACAATAAAATTGAATAGTCAGACTTGGGCTGAATAATTTGAGAGCAGAACCGTCCTTTACAAGATGCTGCAACTTTTTATTGCCAAAGGCAAAATCTAGTGTAAATTTATTATTTTAGTTCGTGTTTATTAGTAGAATAATTTGTGTATTATTATTATTATGGCTGAAATGGTGTATTATAAAAAAGCGCACTTATTGAAGTAAGTGAAAAAAAATATTTCTAATTTTCGTGAATAATATGTTTCTTAAGGAACCTAGTTTTTCCACTGTAGTACGGTATCGGCATGTAAACTTTTAACATGACTCTTACAATACGCATGTGCAGAAATAACATTTTTTTTCGTAGGCTTAATTTCTTGTATGGGTTTACGGAATAATGGTAGCGAAAATCGATGCTATCTAATTGGACGTAGTCGTAAAATATGGCCTAACATACCTAGATAATAGATTACAGGCCTAGCTAAGAGATATCCAGGACGTGTTTCTATATTATAAAAACGCTATAAAGATATCGTTCGGCCTATCAGGTCGAACGAATTTCTCTTGATTGCATAACAGGAAAGATACGTCCAAACACTAAGTCACTTTTGATTCCTACGATGTCCTCTACCGGCGTCAGTACTCACGAGGACAGCGAATCGTTGAGAATTTGGTAATTTTTTACGAATAAACCTTTTTTGAGATCCGACTACCCAACTATAGTCTGCGTTCTCTGACTGCTCTTAGTATCAAATAAAGTACTTATTTACACTATTGATAACAGATTTAATCATATTTGCGAAATTTTGAAGTAATCTATTGAATCTGTTATATAAAATGTCCCATACGTCATGAAATCTGCCAATTGCCAATCATAAGTTCCTGTGTTATGGTTTAATTAAAGACTTCTAATACCTCACCGAAGCGCTCTAAAGACGTCTGAAACAAAATTGGGGAAGACACGAACACCTTTTTCATGGGACCCATTTGATCACCTTGGAAGCGAAGGCGTCTCAAGATACGATTTCTATCTCCGCCGCTTTATAGGCAATACAAGTACTATTTGATAATAGTGCCAGAAAATTTGCACGGTTGTTTTTGTAATTTCGGAGACTCGACAGCTGGGCAGATGGTTTTTTTGTTATGCAATTGAAAATAAAAAGTGAAAAAAAATGTCTATTTCCCTACTGTAAACAAGAACGTTAGAATTATCAAGCATTATGAGTTCGTTCGCAGATTCTTCTTTAGCTATAAACTGTAAAAAATAACCTTTAAACATTTTCTGTCTGTTTACACAGTATAAGTGCACTTGTTTTTTACTTGTCGTTCACATCTTTCTGCTGACGTATAAGTTTCGAAAGACCAGGAAGCCTAGCCATTATGGTCTAGATCTGGACCCTTTTAAATTTCTTGAAGTTTCTGTTTCCTCATCTATCTCGAATAGAACATACATAATCATTGCAACTAGACCTAAACTAAAATTTTTTATTGTAAGATAGATAGGTGAAATTGCGTAGCTCTATAAACTCCTTACATACATGCACCTTAATTATTTGCTGGCAGGTCATCTTGCTATGTCCCGGTGATAGGTTAATGGGTAACGTATTTGCATGAAATGTGGAAACCCAAACAAAAACAAACTTTGTTCCGTATTGGGGGCTCTGCGGCTTATAGATAGCCAAACGGCGATACCGGACATGAAACTCAAATCATTGAGATTATCATAGAGTGAATAGAGAAGAGTAGGCATACGTATAGGAAGCAAGTTGGGAGAAGATTTACAAGTTCTTTGTCGTAATGGGCACGTATTTATCCACGACTCGCAGTATCAGGGCTTTTAAGACCTTTACGCTTTTGTAGCACTTTTTTTACTTTTGCCTGTTTTAACAAGCCCTTGCATTCTAGGGATCTCTAGCCTGCTGTTAGGCCAACATTTAATTACGTTGATCTTTCCTGTGTAGCGTATTTGAGCGACACTTAAGCAAATAAACTAGTTTACACCGACTAATATTGTTTAAATTAGTTTCGTATTAAAACCATAATATTTTTAAGTAAGACTAATTACCTAGCTTAGGGCCCGAATTAAAGCCACGGTCCCGCTGGACGGTGATGACACCTTTAGCAGATGCAAACAAGTTTGCTGAATCATTTGTTTTTGGTTGGATACAGTTTTAGAAATAATGTATAAGAAAGATTCTCATTTTAGCCTGCGTATGGTAATAACTATAATTCAGGCTGCTACGGTCTATGATTAAACCTACGTACGTAGTGTACGTATGTTAATTTTCTAAGACGGCTTTGTCTAAGAATCGTATCTGGATTCGTCTTTTTTCTGTCTCCTCTTGACATCCTGCTCTGTTGCTGGACGCCTGAGTGAAGTCGATCCTGTCAGGAAAACAGAAACTGTCGATAGAGTCAATTGACAGAGAATGAATACTCCATTCTGATCTAAGCGGGCACAACCAAATAGAAAATCCTCCGGGAACCGAAGAGTTCTACAGCAACTATAGCATTACATGGTTCCTTCCTCTTGAAGTCTGTCTTAACCCGTAGACTAATTGTGAAACCGTGCCGATAAGGGTGGTGACTGCTAGCTAACTTCGCAAGAGGAAACTAGGTCCATACCGAAAGGTTAGAGCCTCAAGTGGGAAAGCCGTAAGAGCCACTCGGGCGAAAGAGCGGAGACGAAGTTTAGGAGACGCTAAAAGAAGAACACTCTGACCAATAATGGGGAAGACATATGGGTGGCGCTGTTTCCCATGAAGGAAACGCCACCAGATAGCAGTAAGTACTTGTAGTACTAAGACCCCTTTCTAGAGACTTCGCAGGAGTATGCTAGGGTCACTGTGAGATATAATTGGTATGATGTATACTTACCATAAGTCAGATAAAAAAATGTAGATCGAGGAGAATCAAGACGACCATTCCATTAATAAAAATAAAGGTAAAACCATAGATAAAGGGCCATCTACATGCTAATACTTTGATAAGCATCTCAAACGTGTAACGTGTTACACAGGATGACCGAACAGAACTTCGCGAGAGATCGAGTCCAACGAAGCCTTTTGTATAAAGGAAGACTGACTTAGGGCCAAACTGAGCTAAAACCGGCTTAGACTGCGCAATGCTTGATTCAGAATAAATTCTACGCGTATAAAAAATAACTGTAGAGAGATAGGCCCTGAAGATAGTGCGCAAGATTGAGGCTACACAGATCGACCTCAAATTATAATTTATATTTGCTGGTGTTGTGTCGTATTTTCGCAATCTGCGAATATCCGGGACTCGAAACGCAGGAAATTATTTTAGACAGTCGGTCATTTCTCTATCGGATATCCTTGTACAAGTTAAAACTGAAAGGGTCTGTATATAATAGCAAGTTGGCTTTTTGCGGAGTGCAGTATAAATATCTGGTTTATTATTTTTAGCTTTTGTATCGTTTCGTTTCTGTTTGGTCAACACGCACAGTTCATAGCAAGAACTATAAGAAATTAAATCTAAAATCGCGAAGTAGCAATCTCTAATATACCAGCAAAAAGCTTTTTGGTGCTGGAAAGTTGGTTTCTTGATGCTAATGTGATCCTATTGGTGTTAGATAAATGTCAATTATGTCCACACGCTATTAGAAGGAACTTTTCTTGTGAATGCTACAAGCGTAGAATCGTCCCTGTATAACTAAAATACGTATTGACTAGCTACCAAGTCGTAGATATATTTCAAACTTATTTCCAATTACTCTGCTGGAAATTTTTCCACCATTACAATTTGTTTCGTGATTAAGTATTAAGCAAGAACGACCAAAGTAATTACTCATAATTTTTCCTCATTTTCTTTTTCGGCTTCGCCCTCGGAAGAGGTAGCAGGCAGCGTAGTATTTAAGATTCGGCATATATACCATACGTAGAAAATCATTCAAGAATCTTTTTATAGTTTGGTCTTGCCAATGCGTGGAATACCTTACTTATTCTATGGCTATAGAGATATGTACAGGAGAAGGTGACATTTTGTGGGAGCCGCTCGAAGTTCCGCCACTACTAATAACCTTCTTTTTACTGTTGGGTATGTCATACTTACCTTGTTCCCAACTGCCAGTTTTTCATTACCAAAATATCACACTATACTTCAGAAGACCCTGCCTTTAAGAATAGCTAGCATCGTCCAATTAATCTTTTCTACACGAATACCGACTGCTTTTAATTGCACTAACTCCTTTCTTATAATGGCGTTCATGATGTATTCACTCCCTATATCGAGAATGTAGCCTCCCAATTACTTCGTTTCATTTAGGAGAGGTTTATGTAGGATATAGTAGGTGTCAGTGACGACAAAAATTGGCGAAACTGTAAGTCCTTTTCCTGAACACATTTCCATTTGCAGTAATCAATCTGTAGCTCATTTCTATACAACAACTAAGTGATTGCTTATCGAATCGTATACATAACACGTCCATCTAAAATTATTGAATATCATTATTTGCTATATATCAACGTGTGCAGAAGTTTACAAAGCGGACTAAAATCAAAATATGTAGGCTCTTGCCAACTAGCCTTGACAAAAAGAGAAAAAACATATATTGTTTCTCTTGCATAGCGCATCATACGGAGTGAGACCAAATCGCTCAGTCACAGCAAACGGGAACAGTCACAATCACTTACATGAATACGTACAAAGATTTTACGATGTTAGGAAAGACACGCACGCATACACTCAAAGTAAACACTGAGGAATACATTCTTATAAACACATAACAACAACAGCGAAATACACTGGGTAGGGGCTTGAGAGGCCTAGAGAGTGTTAAGCAACAATGAAACATGACACAGACAGGGAAAAAAAACAGCATTATAAAAATAGAGGGGGGCAAGAAGAAGAGGGCCGATGGGTAAGCTATGAAAACAAGGGGCACAAAGGGTTGGTCCGTCATCCGGACATCTCAAATCAATGAGGAAGCAGAGAGGCCAATATCTGCCTTTTACTCAAACGAACGAACACCTACACGCACACACAGTCAGGGAGAAATCATCTCAGGAGCAAGATAAATACAAAGCCTCAATCACCCGCAAGTTTCAATGAAGATGGCTTTTTAAGGACTATGCGAATTGATAAATACATGTTAGTCTAGCTGCGGAAAACCAAAGAGCTTTATAAACGAGCATGGCTGAATACGTAAATATAAAAGACAAGTTCAATTTCATCTTACACATCATTTCGAATGCAATACCTGATACCTTTATAGTATTTAGCCTTTTCTGTACAGACTACGTGTATGCAGAAGCTAAAAAAGCGCCTTCGCTAATGAATTTAGATTGTTAGATCTAATAACGAGAACTAAGACCAAATTAAATCTAAGCCAAAAAAAGGATCGGCCAACGATAAGTTTTATATACTTGCTCTTTAGATCAATTTCGGTGTAACAAAACAAACAGACGAGACAAAGTACCAGCCTCAGGGATGGTGAATTCCGATTAAAACTTTCTATAATCTTTAACCAAGGGAAACATAAAAAAGGCTCAAATGCTAAAAGAATAGTTGATCCGACAAGAGTACACAAGCTAATTCGTCATCAACGAACTCGGCTGGTATACTGACAATCAGTAGATTACAGTTTCTACTGTCATCATATTAATATAATTTGAGTAACTTAAGTAGGACTAAACGCACGAAGACCGTATCATTTTCATCTGCTAATTTAGTTTTTACTCCGCTGCTTTTTCCAGTACCAATTATTCCAGATTTTCTATACGAACTTCACAAGCGGGAACTACTCGAAGAGAATAAAACATTTTTTGAGACAACCGCATTTCCTGTTACTACGATGACATCAACTATGTCTCGGGAGAACGCCACAGATATTCCAGGCCCAGATCTTATAAATACAGTTACGCGGACCACAACCAGCGGCACTATGTAGGTTTAACTGAATTACTCGTAGCTGGAATTAACTCATGTTGGTTGCGCGGATTGCTCAGTCTATCGAATTAAAAAAAAAAATCAAATCTGCCTTTATCTGTAAAGCAATGCTCGTTCCTTGACTAAGTCCTACAACTTGCATTAATACCTTTACTGAAAATCTAGTTACGAATGAAACCGTCAATTTTGGATTACTCGATGCTATAAAACGCGCTATCTAATTTAAAATACGTATTCTATACAGTCTGACTAAGTTAAAAAATAGCTTTTTCTCGTAAGTTCTTATCGTAGTTTACGAAGCCGTATTTTTCAAGCAGCCTAAAACCACGGAGTGGCCACTGATATTCGACGACAGAAAAAATGTTGTGTATCAAAATTCTTTCCCTCAATCAAGTCGCAAAAATCGTTGAATTGTTTTCCCGACACTATGCACCCGCTATGGTTTAAGGCCACCAGCCTCGCTTGTAGGATTTGGCCTACAGACCATCAGGTCCATAGTTGTGATGGATTATTAACCGAGCTCCCCTTACGTCGAAAAATGATATAGCGAAATCGGAAGTGGCTCAACTTTGGTCCCTGATCAAGAACCTGATCGAGCTGAAAGCCGAAGGCAGAAAGAACGGGAAGAAAATCTTCGGCACGAGATGCTGAAAGATGAAAATGTTGAGGTAAGAATGGTTCATATTAAATGTTGTGTATTTAGATTGTAGGAGAAGCAGATCCGTCAGTTGCAAACGACCTACGAAAATACTAGAATTATAGATGCGCCAGAAGCTTTTCGTTAGGCAAGAAGAGTTCGTCGAATCACTAAGCGAGAGCATTTTTGTGGCATCAAAAGTACGCGGCATATAATCAGGGGAGGAAGCTGTTTTCTACTGGGGTATATCATAATGTAACTTGCACTCTCAAAGTTCGCTACACAGTTGAGGCTAAAATTAATCCACGTAGATAAAGAAAATAGCTCTTTTCCTCTTGTCTTTTATTTTCATGAACCAGTTTATCCTGAACTATATAATCTTTAGGACTAGGTAATACTCGAAACGATGTATTGCTTGAAATTCTAGGTGGGATTATTATTCGCTTCGAAGCCTGTCGTTCAAGCCTTAATAAATCCGCTGGTAGGCGAAGTTACTAATCGAATCGGGTATACAGTTCCTATGTTCGCCGGCTTCGTCATTATGTTTTTATCTACGCTCGGTACGTACCTGCCAGAAAAAATTTCGTGCGACTACTTGTACAACCATCTCTTGTCTAGCTACTGAGATTCTATGGACTCTATTCAAAACTGTTGAATTAAACTAATATAGATCATCATTTAAAGATCAACTAAATAGAGTTCCGCCGCTAACTTAGACATGTTATGTTCTTTATTAATGAACAATCAAAACAAAAAGGTTTCCTGTAGTTTTCTCTTAAGCAGCTCATTATGAGTAACTACGCTATCACAGTGTCGCTACGGAGATCTTTTCTTAGTCTGGCCAGAAATCACAGGCTTTAGCAGCAGTGACAGCAACGTGAGTTCTTTAAGCCAGGGCAAGTTAAGACAGATTTTATTAGCTCAAGTCTCAGCATCGATGTTTTCACAGTGCATTGTGCTTTGCTATTTATAGTGTTCGCTATTGGAGCATCCTATGGTACCCTGTTTTTCGCACGAACCTTGCAAGGCGTCGGATCGGCTTGTACCTCTGTAGCCGGCATGGGCATGCTCGCTGATAAGTTTCCTGATGATCGCGAAAGAGGAAACGCTATGGCCGTTGCTATGGGCGTTGGGTTAGCTTTGGGTGTCATGATTGGGCCACCCTATGGCGGTATCATGTACGAGTTTGTGTCACGATCTGCCCCATTTTTGGTCTTAGCGGCCGTTACGCTTTTTGATGGATGTAAGTATGAGATGAACATTACGGACATTCAAAATGGACGCTTTGGGTATATGCTTTATGTGCATATGGCATACCATGTAACTGCGTGATCATGACTATAGTAAATATCCGCTTAAAAATCTACACTTGAATACGTGTTAAGTGGTATTATGATTATTATCGTATTACATAGAATATAATCGAAAAGAAAAGTTGTATCGTTGTGTTACATTTCAGCAACAATTATAATGTTTGGCTCGATTTCGCATTTGCAAATGCTTTGCCGTATATATTACCCTTTATAAGCTGGTTCGAGCCTATTTTTTGATGGCCTGTAATATTTTTGGTTTTGCTGCTGTTCTTTCCTCAGTGCTTCAGTTGGCAATCCTGCAGCCGTCCATATCCCAAGGAAATATTGAAGGGGCATCTCTAAGTGAGCTGCTCCGTGACCCGTACATCGTGATCGCCGCTGGGGCGATTACATTTGCCAACTTAGGTATCGCCGTACTCGAACCTTCTTTGCCCCTATGGCTTATGGACACTATGCACACGCCCAAATGGCAACAAGGTGTGATTACCGCCCTTCAATTTTTTCTAAGTTGGAGCATAAATATACAGGTACCACTGAGATAGAAAACAACCTACTCTGAATATGACTTGGTCAGTCCTGTTTGAAAGTTTGCACTGGGTCGCGCAGAATGAGGCATAAAGTAATTCTCAAGGCAAACACAGCTCTTCTCTAGTAACTAATTATTTTTAGTGAAACAAATGAAAATAAAAATCACATTAAGTTAACCACGATTCTATAGAAAATGATCCAACTAGTTTAACCTGCGGCCTTGGGGGCGTTGCTTTAGGTGCTGTATTCTTGCCGGCCTCCATTTCGTACCTCATTGGCACGAACTTATTTGGCCCTTTAGGCCACAAACTCGGTCGTTGGTTATCCACCATGGTTGGCCTCATCATCATAGGACTCTCTCTGCTCTGCGTAAGTAGACACATAGTTAATTGAAAACACAATACGATGATGAATATCTCAATAGAATATTTATGAACTGCTTGATAGTTTCCAGCATGTATTTATCTATGGGAGCAGGCAGATACATATATTTCGTGAGAAGTATCTCGCATTAATCTTCGAAGCTAAGTCAGTTTTATATCTCGCGTACTTATCGCGTCTGTGAATCACTAGTGTTTATTTGCAGAGCTTAAGGAATCATATAACTTTGCATATTCGCAAATTTGACAGCCAGATGGTAAAGAGGAATAGCTGTACTGACCTCTTCATTGTTTTTCAGATCCCGATGGCTCGTAATGTAAATCAACTAATTCTCCCAAACGCGGGCATTGGGTTCGCCATTGGAATGGTGGACTCATCGATGATGCCGATGCTTGGCTACTTGGTCGATATTAGGCATACGTCGGTTTATGGATCGGTATACGCTATAGGCGACGCCGCCTTTTGTGTTGGGTTTGTGCTAGGCCCACTCGTCTCTTCGACAGTCGTAAAGACCTTGGGCTTTAAGGCGTTAGTATCAGTTAAGAACTTACGTCATATATCAGATAATCCTTCAGCAATACTTACTAAACGATTCGGATAGGATGTTTTTTTATACGAAAGAAAAGCTTGAGCTTGTTGTAGGTACACTGATTTAGACAGTACCGCCATTAGCGGACATAATAAACAAAGTTACCTTCAACAAATCTTGTACCGATTCTACAAGTGTGCATTAGAAATTCGTTGGCTGATGAAAAATATTAAGCTATCACCACGTAAATTAAATTTAGGTTCAACGTATGATTTATATTTGGCGTTTTATCGCCTCATATTCTTTTGCTGTCTATAATTGATAATTCAATTGATAACTAACTAACTAACCATTTGATGAAATTTTACGTTCGTTTAGTTTGGTCTACCTGACGGGAATTGTCTGCATCTGCTATGCACCGCTTCTATTCGTGCTGCGCGACCCGCCTACTGCGAGAGACGAGGGACGCGTACGTTGTTGCCCATAGCACCTTCATTGACCAACCATATTGATTATTAACAACCCGACCAGCCTAGTATTTCAACAATAATTAGCTAAAGATGTCTATTCGATAATTATTCTGGTGAACCGACCATCTCCGATACAACCTTACAAGTTTCTCTCCACCATAATATATTAAATCACGCGGCGAAAATTATCGGTGTACGCCCTATTCCTCGGAGTAGACAGCCCGATGTGTTAAGTACCCATAACACATTTGGATTTGTTTTCCACTTATTACTTGTATCTACAACAGTTTTAGTTGGGATTGAAACTAACTCATACCTTCGCGCTAGGCCACAACCTATTTTATGAAGCAAGATCGATTGCTATTCGAGATACAGGTAACGGTCCTACTGTTGTCCGTTTTTAATTTTAATTCGATAAACTTAAATTATCTATTCCTGACTAAAATGAAACCCTGCGCTATGTCACTGTAACGTTGAAATCAATTTAATACTTTGAAACGTATGTGATGATTCGAACACAAGTACTGTTTACTTGTGTTTATACTCCCTCTTGCATAAAAAATCATTGGTACATCTCAATAGTAATAACACTTATCGTATGCTTTTTGAGACACGTTTAATACACAGATATCCAACTTAGGCCGCGATTGGTACAATGTAGAAATATTGGAGGTGCTTTTTTGTCGAAGGTTTACTTGTTAACAAATTGAATGCTTTTGTCTACTTGGATAAAATTCGCTGTTAATGTTGATTACCTGACTAAGTTGATTAAAATTTTTGTCACAGTCACTGGTGATGGGTTCCACGACACTTCGTTACGACACGTACACCAACGAAGAATCACCCATTGAGGAAACCAAGCTCAGGTACAGGAATTTTTCATTTCAAAAGTATCCAGCGTTTTATTAAATGTGTAATAATCTTAACCGGAAACATCTCAATCTGCTGTAATTACCATGATATAATCATATTTATTTTTTATAAATTACTTACTTGTTACACATCTATTTGTTCTAGTAATATGAGCAACAATCAATCGAAAATCCAGCTTCAGCCGCAACAACAGCAGTTCGTGCACTGAACAAATAGTAACAGTCACATATAACGATGCAGCGCAGTCTGTGTATATTGACAAAAAAAAACCAACCAAAAAAGAATGGAATTCATTCTGCTGCCGAAGCCAATAAATTACTAGAACTGTTAAACCAAAACCCGATACTTCATCAGCTACACGTATACTACTATTATATTATAAGTACGGTCTGCGCTTAGAAGATAACGATCGACACGACCTGTAAGAGGTAAAAGCAATAATTCCTATATGTATATAACGAAAGCATATTCTAGAGCCAGTCCTCTAGATTATGCTTATTCTATGTATACTAAATAGTGGAATCTTGGTTGAGGTCAAGGGCCGACCGGCTCTATTACTCTAACCAACCAATAAGTTTATTTTCATAGGAATTGTATCGCTGATTGGCATTACATTAACGTTACATTTTTGCAATACATTAGTTTATAACAACGTAAATATTATGCCTATTTTTCTGTGTGCCATGTCCTGTTCCGTTGCCTGTAGTTGTCGATAGCCGTATTATGAGTACAGTCAAAAGTGTCACCAGGCGTGCGGTGCATTTTTAATTAGCTCTCAAAAAACCGTTAATTCTTCGGATTTCCCACCCATCTCACCGTAAGATATTGTTCGCAGCTCTACATAAATGCTGATAGTGGATGATCTTATTATCAACATAAAGAAAAGTAATGAATTTATTAGAACGTTAAGAAGTTGGTGCGTCTCCTCTTGACTATTACCCGCCGTTTGAGTGAAATAATGGAAGAATAATGGGTTGTTTTTGAAGTTCGACTCTTTAAAATCCTATTTAGGAACCATTATCAATAGAAATTCTAAAATCTACAGCATTAGTTTAAACAACACGGTACTAAGGTAAATTCCATGTGTTATTTATTCATTCCGTAAGGAGAAACCACGTAATGAGTGCATCTTGCCTGCTGCTACAGGACGAAACCCAGAACATATATTCGAAGACGCGAGTTGTTTCTAGGAAGTATATATGAAGAACATTTGATTCTACTCGGCAATGAAATAACTTGGCGACCTCTGTGGCCAACAGATGTGACATGGGCTATATATAAGGGAAGCTGAGGCTCCGCAAGAAATACCAATAATAATAATAACGTAATGATGATACGTCAACTTATCTGAGCTGATAGAAAACAACTGCAAGGCACCACAGCAAACCAACCAATTACGCCATTAAAACTTCAAGATAGTTGATCTAAATCATCCCATTAATGCATCAAGCTTTACCCGACGTGCTCCTTTCTGGGCTTAAGGGAGAACACATTACAATCGGCTTCGGAATTCAATTGAAAAGCAACAGGTGCTGAAAGCTGAAATGATGACAGCTTCCTTGTACGATCAGCTGTAAAGTTCGACAACAGGCTTAGTAGAGAAGCTAACTGTTGCTTCTGCTGTATTTGATTACTTGCTTATTATAGAAAACGTGGACAGATAAAAAAACTGAACAGTACTGATGATGATGATTTACTTGTTGGTAAGTAATATAGTCCTATGTCAACATGAAACAACATAAAGATTTATGTTCCCTGAAACCCGAGTATGACATATTGGCAGCTAAAGAAAAGCAGACGCTATTAGAGCGGAATGAATGTTCTCCGCGTGCGCCGAAGACATGAAAGTGATCGCGTTCCGTTGGAACACCAACTTTACTTACGCAAGTATATATATATATATATATATATATATATAAGTATATATATAAAGCAACGATGATGATATATACATAAATAGTAAAAATATGAAAAATATTTAGAAAAATACACTAGAAATGACATTGCTAATAATAATGACGATACCGTTATTAATAACCAATAGAAATCATTTAACTCTACTGACTGTCCTCTTACGGAGAAAATACACTAATTGAACAGTTTGTGTAATTAGCCATGGCCTTCCCGTGCCTATCCCTCTTCTAGAATCAATGCGATGTCGTTGACAGGGATAATTTAATAATAGTAACAGTGATGACGATGTCCGAGAGACAGACAATGAGGTTATACACGCTGGTTAGTATTCGACCAAAGCAAAAGCCTTTTTGCAGGTGTAACTAAACAGGCTGGACTGGATCGTCTTTACCTATTTTTGTTATAGTCCTAATCGACAGACACCCAGAAGACGCACGGCTGGCTCAGGTCTTGTCCCGTCTGTTCTTTGCCTAGCTTGAAGAAGCGGACCTCACAAACAACTCTATTCAAATCGACCGTTACACAAGTGTGGCACATTTCTTTAACAAACATCTCTTGTTGAAAAGTACTGATTAATGAAGTGAGATAACGCCACACAGCCAAGGTCAATGGACGATGGATACGTAATATAATGACAAAGTGCGCAAAATGTATATACATATACTATAATTATGCATAATAACCATGTGGTGATAAGAATAATGATGAGGTGAAGCGACAAAGAGGTAGATATAGACACACTTATTATTCGTGAACACTGTAACCATATATACAGAGTTTGCAGACCACCAACTCATTCTTCGAATGAATAATAAATCTAACAAAGAAAAATAACTACATATAATTAGTATTGTATGTATAGGATTATACACTATACCAACATTACTGAGCCTCTCCTTACGGATTCGTGCATATATATATATATATATATATATATACAAAACGCCAAATTCGAAATATAAATCCATAGTGAAATATGTTCCGCCATGCATACTAATATTAATAATGTGAATCACGAACACGATACTGATAAAAATTAGCGAATATTGTGGCTTGCAAAAAAAATTAACGACGACGTTGATGAAAACTAAGTCATGAATGTAGATGGGAAATAAAGAAATGGTGAAGAGCAAAATGAAGACCAAGGTTCCATTTTTTCTCACCGTATTCATATATTGCCCAAAAGTATGATGAAGAAATATGAATGGAAACACTAGCCAAAAATTTAGCATACGGACCTCTTCTACTATTTCGTTATTACAAGCAAACTCAATGAGGACCAACGGAAATGTCTCTGTTGTATTCTATGAGTAAAAAACCCAGACCTTACACTATCGGAAGATGGCTTCAAAGTTTCCGTCGCCCACACGTTAATGTCGTTTTCGAGCTTACTCTGACAGAGAACGTTGACCACGTAATTAGCGCACGTTATCAACATTGCCGGTTCAAAAGTGCCAACAGTTATTACTGACGACTGATTTACCTGTTCCTGCCCGTATCTGATCGCTCATCGGCACGCCCAGCGATGTTCATTGTTGCATTATTAACAAACCTGACAAAGGCAACATTGGTAAGCTTTGTGGGGTAGTAATAATATCATATGTCGAAAAGTTCAATTATTTACAACGGTCCCGATCGATATTATTCATAAAAGTATTGCGTGCTATCGCCTCAAACAGAAGAGGTATGCTTTCATCCCGCTCTTGACGCTCGCCTAGAGGATGCAGTATGATTCAAGCTTTGCTGAATTGTGTTGTCTAATGTGAGCCTAGAAAACGGACGTGTCCCGTTTGACTGGTCAAAAGTCGGTTTCTACGAAGTCTGTAAGCAACACGAGATCTTAATATTGGCACATCACACAGACACATAGCCAAGAAAAGCTAGTACCGCAAAATCTTGTTATCAACACTACGCAAGACATTGGTCCATTATTTGTAGTATCGAAAAGTAATCCTCCACGGACGACATGGTTTTCGTCAGAGTATGTATACCTCGACACCTTGTGCGATGCGGCTCACGAGAACAAACACCACATTTAAAACGAGCTCACCGTATCTTTGTTGTGTTCAAGGGTTCTCTTGACGCATTCCTTGGGCCCTGCAATTACATAACCTTCATGCGTTCCTCTGACGTTACTGGCGTGACTAGCAATCTTCTCTCACGGGAAATAGTTTTCGCTTGCATGCTAGATCTTTTTAACGATGTGGTGTCCCAGTTCATGACTCTCATCCTTACTGTGTAAGTTGATACCTTTTTGTGTAAAAAACTTTTATACAGATGTCCAAATCTAAAAATGGAATTATGCCATACTAGCTTTTGGTATCAGCTTTGCCACTGTTTCAGTCATCGCTAGAACTAAAGTAGCTCGTTGTACATTCTGATTTACCTCCGAAATAAACACTGGAGGAACCATCTTCAAGCTCATCAGGTTGAAGGTTCAATATGTTAAGTCATTCAAGTACGAGATAATCAACTCTAATGTTTCGAAACTATTTTCACAAGGCTAGTTCTTCTATTTTTAATCGCAGTATATACCATTATCATTCATGATTTTCTACGATTTGAATAATAACTTAGTTCATTTCTGTAGGAATCTGGGATATGAGCGTCTATAATGTCTCTGAATATGATGTCCGTATTATGTTAAAATTTGAGTAATTTTCATATAAACAGTAGTAATTGAGATCTTGAAAAAATGATAATTTGCGGAAATAATGTTTAGCAAATATTGTGTATAATAGGAAGATTCCATTGTAATTTCTACACTTTTGCTAACGATCTTCTTGTGGTAGGAGGTTGAGCGGTGTCGTGTGATATCGCTGACAGCAACCCTTAGCCGTAGTCCACAAACCAGGACTCATGAAACTTTAGTGGATCACACCTGAACCAGACCATCAAAACGGCACCAAAAGCTATTGCAGGCATAAGGCTGTTTTCAGGTCACATTCTGACTGTTCTTTATTGCTTACTGCAATCCAGAAAGTACAAATGCATCTAGAAAACGAAATAAAACCCGCGAATCGCCGCACCATCATAAAATAGCACCATGTTAGGATAAGAAACTAACCTTAATTTTAGACTGAACAACCTAATATACTGTAGTGCACGAAATGATAACAATAACAAGCATCCTTTTGCTGTTTGCTGTCAGGCAAACATGTGTCGGTTCACCACAAATCCCTCTTCGATCAACGATTCATTTTCTCGACCTTATTTGTACATTTGTATAGTCCGAACATTTCGAGAATTAGAGGATAGCTTTACACTAATTTCAGTGAGTTTGGTCGGCCTGAGACTCCGCAACGAAAACAGATGTCTGGGGAGCGTGATCGCTACCTTTAGAAGCACAAAAACCAGACTTGTCTGAACCTATTGCAAGGGTTAATTATATATCGTTCACTAATACGTCTAAATTGACATTGACAACGACCTAGCTGAACATAAAGAAAAAGCGTGCAATTCAACTTCAACAAGAAATAGAGAATCTCATTTAAGAAACGTTTGGGTAGCCGGTGATCCGAAATATGATGAAAACTAGGATAATCGAAGTGAGTGAAAAGAAGCAAAAAGGAAAAGGTGAAGAACTACAGCTTGGCGTGCTAGAATTGTGCAAGGTCGTTATTAACATATTTGCGTTATCTGGACATATTTTTGATATATATATACAAAACTAATATTTTCTATATTATCTCGAATTAGTATTATTATTAGTCATTGTTAACCTTATTTGCCAGTGGGTGCCAATAAGGGTTATAATCTGCAAGTACGAAATCTGAAGAGTATGGTGAATGCAAGATATCCCCCCCCACCCACCGCCCCATGTAAGCTCTTGTAAAGCGATCCTTAGAATATTAGCCAAGTGCGGCCTCGTATTGTTGTAGAAGTGTATTACCATAGATTGAAAATGTTATATGATTCCAAGCCACAAGTTAATTGCCGAAATAACGGGGAGTATAAAAAAAGCATTTTTTTTTATAAATTCGCATAAAGCCCCCGTTTTTGAGCCTATACATAACGTAAAGTTCTGCTCACTGCAACATTAAATTATACGCAGTTATGTGAAACCGAGTATATTTGAATAATTTATATAAGAATGTAAACAGTAAAAGGTTAAAGAAACCAAAACTTTTAAGAAAATGGTAAATAACAAAATGAAAACAGAGCTTCATTAAAAGCACAGGGAAACTAATACTTAATAAATAATTAATAGTTATTAATAATTAATACTTTTATGGTCTCTGTCATCGGGGCATACGTTTTAAAAAAATACTGTTAATTAATCACTCGAATACCACAGTACAACGGTGGGTAGTCTAAATACTTTAAAAATTGTTAGATCTAACCAAAAACTTTGCTAGTTTAGTATATAATTCTAAATACGCATTTCCATGTAATTTTTACAGGTGTGAGCAAAACTTCGTCGCGACTGATATTTGTTTAGTCTGTGTGCGGTGAATGTATTTTGCACAAAATCAGGCAACAGTTCTGTAATGTTAAATGTAAAAGTTAGATTACTCTTTTATAAAAAGAGAAATTGCATGCATACCACAGTGGCTGATCGAAGGGCTATTAAAATATGAAAAACAAATTTAACCTCAGCAGCGACAGCGGTTAGATCTCGAATAAATTCTTTTAAGAGAAGGAGATCATTGTTAGAATTGGACAAATGTTTGCATCGCTCAGCAAAAATGTTGCACTTTTTGAAGCCAAGAGAATTAACTCGCTATTGGAATTCCACTTCACTAAAATATCGATGGCATTTTGTAATCTTACACGAGCTTCTGTATGTCTGATAATTCGTAGATTTGAAAACAATATGGATATACTTTATGAAAAATGTTTCTTAGAAGAAAATTTCTTAGGATGTTGTATCCCCCGAAGTGTGACACAAATTTATCTGCATTACCGCCATTAATTATTCATCTGCTACGATTGCTTGCACGATTTCAATATGAACCTGCACACCATTTAACGCTCTCTGCTCTTTTTGGTCCCTTATACTGCGTCCGCTTATTCCGGCCTCAATGATCAAGGAAAAATTAATAAAGTGTCATGAAAGGGCTGGCGCATCATCTAAGTTCCGACTCTATGCAGTTCTAAAACACAAAATTTTAATAGATTTTATTATTAATTTAAATAGATAAGGCTAAGGATATGGTATTTGTGGAACTCCTGAAGAACATACTCAATTAGAATTGAAACAAATTAGAATTGAGTAAATTTTTTTTTATTTGTAGGATAACTACGAATGCCGTAACTGTCTAAGCCTAGCTTTCTTGAGTAACTTGTTGATAAAATCCTCGAACATCCTAGAAAATAGACATGTTAGTAAGTTCCTTTTCTTTAAAAACATTGCCTAGGCTTCACGAGATCTACTTTACGTAAAACTATGTTATTGCTCAGCAAGAAGCCCAGACTTAAAAAAATAGGCTCCTGTCGTTATAATTCTAGGCACAAACAAGCCATCTACGAAATAACTGCATCTAAAATCTGACCGCAAAGGAAAAATGCGTACTTTTTAGGGATCATTTCTAATAATAATAAGTGAAATTATATTAATTGACTTAGGAAAAGCGTTTGCCTCACCCACATATTTAAAGATATTACAATTTCCAATTTTTGAATGATTTTATTTTTCCTTCATTCGTTGGTTATATCGTGCACCAACATTTTGGGATTTAAATTCAAAACGTCACTAATATTCTTAATGGAGCTGAGGCTCGGCAAATTTGATATCAGGTCGAACAGTGTCATTGTAGTATAAATTCGTAAAAGCGTTAGCACTGGCGCAGCTAGGATCCGATCCAGTTAAAGATGCATTAACGGTAAAACTTTTCACAGAATTTGGAGTATTAGTTACTATAGAATCCAGAACTCACTGACACATAGGTTACATAGAGCCATAAAGGGGCCAAGAAAACCTATTATCGATGCAGGCTCTTATGGAGACTGCTTCCCTTAACAGGCCACTTGGTGTTGTAATTTCCTTGCAATACATTTCTGGGGAGTTATCGCCTGCAATTGTTATCGAGTTGATCGAAACAAACCACAACAAATGGAGTGGCAGTTCCTCATCTCAAGGCCGAGGACAAATCAAATAGTGGTATTCCATGACTACATGTTGAGGAAAACTAAATTCGCCCGCACTGTGTGACCACGACATAACCTTTTCTGGCTACACAAACAGTAAGTATTGTTATTTACTAAAAATAATTTTGATAATGTTACGGAAAATTTTGATGATGATATAAATGAAATAATGATAAAAAATAGCTGTGAACACAATAAGGAAGGAAGTTTCATCCACTCTATAAACAATATTACTTTCTGACTTTTCGATGCGCGACAAATTAAATAATAGGCGCAACGAGAGATCATTTGAAAAGCTCAAGCGAATCACATTAATAATCTACACTTGTGGATTAAATACAACCATCGTTTTATTTTTAAAAACTGCCACAGTTTAAGTATACATTCTTCTGGTCCTTTTGGAAAATTCTTGTTGTTTCAGTATATATATTGATTCCTTGAACACTGGTGTACCTGACTGAATGATATTTCAGAAAACTAGGATGAGGGTAGTAATGATTCAGAATAATCCAAGTAACTAGCTTACAAATCGCTGCTACTGATTTATTCGTTTTCTATTGTTTCGCATTTCTCACAATCACTGTTTTGATTATGACGCATACAAACACATGCATGCGCATAACTGACTTTTTTTATTTACTAGGTTAATCACATATATACACAATTCGCAAATACATATGTTGCAACAGCGTCCTGCCCTTCGCTTGGGCTAGCCGTAACAAGACGTGGTGGACGCTCTTTCAATATATATCCATTTTATATTTATAGTAACATACGAAAAAAACTGCATAAACTGATGTATAAACACTTCCTTATTAGCACAGTGGTATTTTTTGCGCTTATAGAAAATACGATATTATTCTATATTTACACAGTATGTTGTACAGGAGCATAGGCAATCAATTAGACCAAGTGGAGATTTGGTAAGACGATATGATCATTAAATCTAAACAACGGTTTTCGTGTTTTTTTTCTTAACGTGGGATTTTGAGCATCAGCTACTTCGAGATGAATTGGTAAGCGAATACGTCAAGCATGCGATATATAAATGTTTATCTATTTTTTAAGCCTATTATGAGAATACATATTTATCACGTTCGTAAAAATATACTGCGCTTCAATGAATCGACGTATAAATAAACGGAAATTGTTAACTCGTCTTTATTAACAAACGTAAATTAGTTTAATCTTATAGTTACAAAATGTGCGATATTCACACTTCCTTGTCAGTTCTGCTTTGTCGGCGATCATAATGATAATAATCATAGATATATTTGCTAAAGGAATCTACGTTTGTTTACACATTTACACTGTGCAACTCCATCTTGCATGATATACGTGTGATTTACAAATACATCCAGAGCTAGCGTACATGGCTGTCATCACTCAGCCATAAGCTAGCAACTATGAATGTTCACTCCACTGACCCGAAAAGTCAACTGAATTCTATCCTTTTGAAATAGCCATGACAAAGTGAACAAATCGATTGAAACACGCTTGCCATATAACAAAATTTCACCTTTAAGGTCAACCAGAGATGTACTTTCTAGCGAATGTCACACCAGTATGGAGGCACAAAAGTTAACGTAATATTCTCACGTCGACCTTGCATTGATTGTACGAAGTGACCAGCTCCGCCCACAACAACACCGTGAACTGGAATGACTTTAGCACACTTTTTCTGCATTTGAAAGTCTTGAAAAGTCGTTTCGTCGAAAGTTTAATGACGAAATATATATATGTATATTCAGTTTCCCTTTTCAAGAACTTGAACAGCGCCAATTTATACTATTGACTAGGCTGCGACAAAATCCAAATTAAGCACTTGCTTGCTTACTAGAACTTCCTTACACGATATGTTAAGGATACACAAGCTTCTAAATCTATCCGTCTTGCGTGGTGAAGCGGTAAGTCTATATTCAGCGTGGCTACACACAATGTAACAGAGTCTAAAATTATATTCACACCAAGCAAACGCTTGCCAAGTTTCGCAATAATCGGTAGAATCGCTAATTGCTGCCCATCACTATCGTAGAATATTTCCAAATTTCTATTATCTGATGCTTTTAAATAAATAAAAATTTATACATGCTTATTATCATTTTAATCACGTGTTCGGCATGTTACATACGGCATTAAGTCGGTCAACAAAACCGAAAGACAAACTTGGTCATATAACGAAAGTTCCGGATAACGTTCAAATTGGCTTAACTCGCAGCCCGTTTGATGTATGAAGTTGATACCTGCGTGAATATCTACTTTAAGCGTGAGGTTTAATAGGTTTTAACTATACCAAACCCACCTGAGCTGTTACAAAGTCAACCCAGTTTACAGTATCTAAAACAAATTTTAATCCACAGACATGTACCTCCAATGGAAAGCGACACATTTTAGACTGTATGTCCTTATAAATAGGGCATTTACAATTTTTAATTTTGTTTTAAGATTTATTAAAGTGACAAAAAGGGAATCAACTCACTTACCATATGTAATGGTACCGTAATAGGTATAAGATCATTCCCCAGAGCGTTGGTTGGCCTCTGGCCATTTCTTGACTAACCTCACTGTAAGGGAGTAGGATCATAAACGATTATAAACTGAATATAAGATCTATTCTCTCACTCCATTGCAACCGTATCTATACCACCGCCTATTACTATGAACATGTACAAGACGATGCCCATCGCTAGCCCACTGCCCGACTACCAAGAGCGGAAAATAAAATTAATTCGAGTCATCAGCATACTGAAGCTTTTGTCCCGGTCCAGCAAGACCGACACCCACCACTGAGTCTACTTCGTGCTCGTGTGTGGCATTAAGCATGTTAAGGGTGAGATCGGCCGATGGTGGAGCATGTGTGGAACTATGGACTGACGGCTTTTGTTGAGCGGCTAGAATCGTTGCTGCAAGCGCAGCCTGTTGAGAACTTTCCTGCTTGACACTGGGCATGCTAGAACTCGTGATAACGCCACCTGAAGACACTCCGCTGTTGACACAGCGACACCAGTTATAAGAAATGAACGTAAGTACGAAAACGATCATCAGGTTTTTTCTTCAATCTACGGTCATGTTAAACATGGCGGCGTAGTAGGTAGCTTAGTTAAAGCAAAATACGTATTCTTATTATTTAACACTTGATGAGTCAGTCAGTGCTAAAGTGTTAAGTTATTAATACCGTAGCTACGCAATGAGAAACAAGTTGTCACTAGCCAAAATACTCTGGATAAGTATGCTGTAATACTTATTATAAGTAAAAGTACATGTGACTAGTAATTAACGTACCCGACCGCTGCAGGCCCTGCGGTACTCGTTGCTGCGACCCCTGCTTTTGCAGTCGTGGCTGCATTTGTGCTATTTGCTCCCGTAGAAGTCTTCTTGATTGCCGCTGTTACGCCGGCACTTTCATATGCTTTTCGTTTCATATTGTTTTTAATCTGTGAACTACATTTATAGTAGACGTATGAAACGAAGAGCAGTTAAGTTTTGTACGTATATATCAGGTTTTGTCCGAGTGCAGTTATCAAAGCCGGCCGGTTAAGCCAAAGTTTGGCCGTTATTACATTTATAGCCCTAGTGTAAGTAAAATTATTCGAGTATAGATAAACATTTATATTTTGTTTTATGAGTGTATAAGTTTAACCCACTACTTTAAGAAGGACCCTTGTAGAACGTACTTACATCGCCCTATTTTTAATGTTCTCGGATATTTTTTGTAAATCCTCGGAAAACCTTTTGACGGCATTTCTGAGCATCTCTATTTCTTCATCTGTCCACTTCCCTCTGAAAGGAGCACAAATTGGCAGAATGTGTATGGTTCAATGGTTACAAATATGATCAAAATAAATTTCCTTATAAAGAAGCAATACGAGAGGCTAAATGATCAGCACGTCAAAAGGTTTTTTGACCTCAAAATGCGCCTTACATTGTAACTGAAGATGAATATGATAACCACTGTGCTCAATACTACCTTTACCAAAGGAAATTTGTATAAGAAATGTGTTTTTATGAAGGGTATGTAGACTTACAGCGCGTTATTTTCATTTTTAAATCTAGTCCACAGCCGATGGACTCCACAGCTGTATGACTTTAGTTCACAGCAGCTATGTATTAACTCCAGTTTACAGTTCAATAAAGTCACTCCTAAATCTAAAAAATGTGCACATGAGATAAGAAAGGAACTAAATTGCAGAATTTGATGGTGACCATAATCACCGATATGCTCATTCTCTGCTTACCCCGTTATATTTTGATCCGTGTCAGAGTATAGCTGCATAGATAGTTCGCCTAACTGCGTAAAGGCTGTACCCGCAGCAGTGAAAATTTCGCCAACCTGCAAAATAATAACCGATAATCACACTTATTCTGATTATTATGATAATTACACAAGTGTCGTACGGTGCGACATCAAGCGACCCAAATAGCACATCATCCAATTAGACGATGTCTAATAATTATGCTATATTACATTTATAATAAGATGAACCTTGAACAACCAGACCTAGTTGCTAGTTGCTAAACGAACGAAAACTGGTACTCATTGATTGACAACAATTTAAATCAATACGTGTCAAGTAAGAACTATAATATCTTTAAACAACTATTGTGTTGTGACTAAATACGTTGAAAATGTTATATTTTCACTTTACGCATGTGACGTTTTCACACCTGTTTTTCAACATTCAGTGCTCTACAGCAGCCTTTGCATTCAAATATTTTGTACGAATGTCAGCTTTATAAACAGTCATGTGCTCTTTGTTAAATTAGAAGTGATGTGCCAGCTCGAAGAAGATCGAATGCGCCTTTGAATTCGAAGCAATCGAATACCTTTTCCATATCTACTATTCTTTGCATGTATACAAACCTTCGCGGCTGAATGACTGGAACTCATCGTTGTACTACCGTAAGTAGACACAACTGCACCTAACAACTCACCGCCACTACAAACACAAATATCAATTTTTTTCACTCAACAATACAAATCAGACTCCCTGTTGCAGTACTCAGAAGAATAGGCAGTCAATTGTTGCCTAGAATAATTATTAAATGTTGTTTATATTTTGATGTTTGTATACAAACGGAAACCAATAAAGATGATTCGATGTCTGCTAATTGACGGCTTTCATGTTGTCGATACCAAACACACATAAGTAAATTTACTGATGTCTGGCACAGGGCATGGCGGTTCACCTCGCTAGCTAACAAAGATTTTTAACTCAAATGATTCAGGATTTTTTTGTGCATAGTTGATGTCATTAATAGTGCCTGAGCCCTACGACTAGTTTTCGCATTACATAGTTTTCAGAATATGCATTTATGAAGTGTGGTGGAAATGTCATTTACTCAGATATCCTGAGAACGGTGGGTTATGAGAATATATTCTATATATAGGTTTTCTCCTTTTGGTAGGACTATTCATTGGTAAAGGTTTTTATAAACAAAATCAGGTTTTTAGTTATGAATCTTATATTTCTACTAGCGCAACGCAAAAACATAACTCCATAGGGTTCCTCATAATTGTTTTACCTTTAGTAAGCTTTTCGTAGATTAAAAAATTGCCGTTAGCCTTTTTTACATCTAGACATATTAAAAAACCTATCAAACCTAATAGCAAAAAAAATTACTGATTAAACACAAACACAGCTTTGTGTGCCTTTAACTTGCCAAATAATTTGCCGATGAGCAAACGGTGTAACATGTTTAGGTTTTGGATGCTGACTATGTAATGGTGAGCAAATGTTTCATGTCCGGTAGTACTGTAGGTAAGCATTACCTTTGAGTCAGATGTCTTATGCAAAAACCGCACAATAATGCCGTTTCAGGTTATGTATAGGGGTTACCCTGTTTTTGAGCTGAGCGGAGAGTTTTTAATTACCTAAAAATGTACTGGAAAGTAAAAGCCATTGGGAATGATAACGGGTTGCCTGTTTCTAATAGCGGTAATTTGACATTCAAACCAATATCTAGTGTGCTTATTAACAACCGATGTTGATTTTGCTGTAATAAATAGCCCTTACAAAGTCGCATGACATTTAAGCACATTTTATTGAAGCAAAACCTTATAAATATATAATCTTGGTGAGTAGGCGTTCCAAAGTTATTTGGTTGTTCTGTTAATCATTCATAGAACTTATGATCTAAATAGTAAATTATTCGAGTTGGTTCACTTCCTTGTGAATGTTTTTAAAAGCTTAGTTTGAAGTTAGAGAATTAATAATGATTTGCATTACAAACCTGAGATTACACTATATGACCTACAATATATACAAGTAATATATATGAATAGCTATAAACCTTGTCATATTATCTTAGTTGAAGATTGGGCATAACCGCGGATTATGGCGAATACAGAATGAGCTCAAATTCGCTGTCCAGTTATTGAAAAATGTCACAGTATAAAATGTCTCGAATTAGTAATACGACCTACTGTGTTTTGTGTACCCAAACGTTGCGCACATAACGGAAACCGCAAAATATTATTGAAAAAATTATTACATATTCTATCTTTCTGCATCGTGCTTTGGACTTCGTAAATCCAAGTTTCCTCGCAAACAGTGCATGTCGAAATTAGCAACGCCGTTTGTCATATATTAAAAGGTTTCAACATGTGTACAAAAACACTTGTCAACGCAATTTATCTGTTAACCGAATCACTTTATGACAGAGTCGCTTGGCCAGAGGGTTGCAAAGACATCTCTTTAATCATTGCATCGTAGATGCTATGAAACAGGTAGTTAGGTGTGATCCTTTTCAAAAAAAAGTCGAAAGACTAACGGACTATACAGATTAGACTACACCTTTGATAGGGTATTGTCAGCCACTGAACCCTAAATTTAATATTCTTGGATTTTAGTTTAGAATTGATTCTTATATTACTTCAAACCATCATCATCTGTCAACAGTCGTTTGATACCATAGTCGTTTGATGATGATCTACCATTTTATAACGCCAATGGATTTAATAGATTAATCTGAACGCAATTTGATGTGTACTATCGGTCATTTCGCGATATTTGTCCAGTTCTTGCTGTAAACACCCTTATGCAATTAGAACAGCTGAGAAAATCTGCCACCTTGTATACAATAATTCTCTTTTTCTTCTTTATTTTTAGACTAATATTGCAAGCAAGTTCTAATAAAAAAGAAAAAAACAGATCAGCGGCAGCAGTTCGCTCCCATTTGCGGACAGAGTCAACAGCAGCACCACTTTTGGATCTTATCGTGGATGATTTGGAATAGTCCGTGTAAAGAGACTCCGGCCCAGATTCCGATGTAACTGCCGATGTAGCCTAAAACCATTTCTGGCTAAAATATAACGTACAACAAACATCAATACAATAATCAATTTCACTGTATGAACTCATATATATATTATTTTTATTTAATTCAAGTTAGGTGTATACTCGTATCACACGTACGATAAGCAGATCAAGGATTTGCTTAATCGAGCTCTCAAACGTATGTAACATGTCGTTGCGAGATGGCTAAGTTTGAAAAATTGTTTTAAAGTTAAGTAAACCTAACGGATTTTCCTAGTTTCCTCCATAGGACTTATGTAATGAATAAGATGAATTTATGCCTATTAATCATGTCAAAATACTGCATATCCAATCCTGAAAAAGTAATCGAATAGCAGGCTGTAATAGATTTAGATACGTACCCCAATAGTTTGTACATATCGAAAATATTCCACGCTCGAGGATCCGAATGATAGCATTAAGGTTGCACGATGTCTGTAAAACAGAATTATTAGGTTGATGCGCAGGTAACGTTCATTTTTGTTATTTGTTTTTGTTTCATCTTCTGATTATCGAGTGCTTTATACCGCTGTTTTTGTAATTATCTTTTTTACCCGTCACAATTTTATCGGAAGTTTGGACCTTGATTGCAGGTTTGAGTATCATTGTTCAAATCAAGACCGTAAAATTATCAGATTAAAAATATAAATAGATTAAATAATATATTTTTTAGTTACCACTCTTTACCTCTTTTAAATGGCTCGACTTGATATAAAACAATGGCAATCTAACCCTGCATCAAAAAGGTATATTTAAGAAAAAAACATTGCAGTCAAAACAAAACAGTGTCAATCTATTTGTTAGGCAAAGCACGTATATGTACGCATTATCCTAATTATTATTTAAGTAGGTTTGTTAAGGTGAAAGATTAACACAGGATAAAAAGAAGTCGCCTTCCAAATTTAAAGCTTGTCATTACAACCTGTACCACACGTACTTTAATGATAAAACTTCAGTATTATTCCAGTTTATATATTTCCGACCTTCAAATATTCACACGCATTTGCATAATCTGTAGCTGGAGTGTACGCAAAATATGGCTGCGCGATATGCCCCGTAAGCTTTTTCCGGAACTGATTCTCCTTGGTTATAGATATCGGAAAACATATGTTTGATTATGAATTTAGGCCGTGAACATAAATTCTATAAGTTCATAAACCCAAAGCAAATAGTTCTGACTTGCGTGCCAATGTTTGCACGGAAACGTAACTCACATATCAGTCTCGTTCCGTTCATACCGGTCGATGCCGGAAAGACGAACGTCATATCTCGTTTGCCTGCATTTGAAGCATTCAAACAATTCTTCAATTCAAACAAAACATTCAATAAATATATATTTTGACAAAATTGCTGCACCTGAAGCTCCTGAAGAATCATTTATATTTCATTACGAGGCATTTCTTTATACCGATATTATTAAGCATTCCTATCTATATTATTATCTCATACGCGTATCATATATTACAAGACTACAGCAATACTTACAAACAGCCGAGGTGGCATCTTGTTTGGCACGTGTCATAAGATCCGTTTATTTTCAAGGCATTCATGCATGTTTCTAAAGGAGAATTATAAATACCATACATTTCAATAACGATTACAAGCCTGTTTCCTGAACCCTGATGCCGATTAGTCTTTATAAAAAAAAACATTTCAAGTCCTTGCGATAATCGAAGAATACAAGGCTCGATGATATATATACTACCATAATATTTTATATAATTCGTAATTATTTAAATTATTCAAAACGCTTTGGAAATGCTCGTCCGTTTCCAAGATTCGTAAAAACTCATAGATATTATGATCTTTCCCATAGATCTCAAGAACCAAATTGGTTGCAATGCTTTCGTACATGGTCATACTAAAAAATTCCGCCATATTTACCCTGTACTTGGTAGCCACATAGCCTGTCGCCGTATATGACTGAATACTCGTGATGTGGCAGACTACAGTTGCAAATCTATAGGAAAAGGTATGTCATCTAGTCAGTATTTTTTCTTTAATGAATATAGTGACAGCTCAGTGAAGTTCCGTGCCAATGAAGTAACATCAAGTGCTCGATCAGATCCTTTGATTCATCAATACATAGGGTATATCTCAATTAAGAGGTGTGACATTCGAATTTGAATGATGCTCTGGGGTTACAAAACAACACTTATATGCTTTCTATTCCAAAAATATTTGAATACTTTGGGTTCCAGCACCGTTTTCTTCCTAACTATCGTATTATTACCGCAGCAAAGAATTGCCGCGGTATTGCATACAACAGGCATATTATTGTGTTTTGTCTCGCTTACCTCCTGCTCGAGGTGCATTTGGCACTCTTGGATACATCCAGCGTGTGTATGGTAGCCGCCCCATTCAGGTCGAAAAGGTCCCTTGTCGTAAGCCTCACATTGAGTGTGAAACGGTCGGGGTAAACGAACTGTTGTATGCTAGTGTTTAATATGATACATAGTTCACATGACATGTACCATTAAAACGAGCAACGATAATTATGCTTTATGATAGGATATACCTTGTATGATATGAAGCTGGTGAGATCAGCTAAGTTTTGATTTGTATCTAAAGGATTGCCACCCGCTCTGTGCTAATGGAGTTGAAGACGTATCATTATTCACATTATACTTCGCAAATAATTATTTATTTATTTATATAGCAAAAAATATATTAAGAATATGTATACCTTCAATCTCTATTTTGATTTATTTCTTTTATTATTGCGACACCACTAACCTAGCGCTTACGGTCACAGAGGGTCGCCTATTTGGCTGTCTAAATGTGAACTTCAGGTATTTCATCCAAAAGCGGTTGCTTTATTTAAATAATTAATTTATTACTTGTAATAATTCTAACAGTCAGTGTGAGATTATTGAATCTAGTCTTCAGGGTCTTAGATTTTATGTCCAGACGAAATCTAGAATAGGGAGTCTATGGCCAAGACACGTGACAATTAATCCCAGCAACAAACATAGTCATTTGACCTGGTGTCTTAGTCCTTTGTTAATAAAAGTACAATTTTAGGACGATGTGCAGTAAATACAGCTAATTTCTTTAATGAATATCGATAGTTCGAATAAAAAACGCCGTTAAATATGGAGGAAACAATTACTGACATTAAGTTGCTTTACAACATAATTATTAAACAAAATAAAAAGCCTCGTTTTCTGGCAGGAACCTGGGTGACTGACGCTTCAACAAGAATATCTTGGAACATGGAGATGGCTTCAATTCCGATGGGAGGATTGGTACGCGCTTGGTGGACGTAAACGGGGATGGAACCGACGCCCCAGAACGATTGTACTGTAGTTTCGTTCCAATGTAGCTCGATCTGAAGTTCTAGATTTTAGAAACAATGTGTGTATCAGTTATATGAATATTATACTCTACAGATGTATGTTTGTTAGCATTTGAAGCATACTCAAAAGTATTTAATCCTTGCGTGGTTGGAGGAGACGAATTATTTATTGATTGTGGAAAAGTGCGCTTTCTCCAAATATAATGCACAGGTATGCAGAGCAAGCTGATAGAGTGTTTGAGAGGTTTCATACGTTTTGAAAGCTTAAGCTGGGAAAGCTGAGATATTATTATTTGCTTACCATACAGCCAAGGAGTTGGACAACGATGAAAGGTATGATCCATTGCCAGCTGACTCGTATCAAAGACGAAACATAACCGAGCTGGCGTTTTGAAGTAGGCACGGTTCAGGCTAGCGTGTAGATTAGAGGAAGATTAACTGACAGACAAATAAAAGTCGTGATATCGACTAAATATTTCCACACAAATATTTCACTAGCTGATATTTATTAATTGCATTTAGCTTTTTATTATTTTTTATGCAAACTACATCATTCAAATATCAAAATCTGATGGCTCTAAGTAAACATAAAATCGGGTAACTGGCTCCTAGCCTCATAGATAGACTACCGTTGTTTAGCCTAATAGTTAGTTCTTCTTACGAACAATTCAACGCAGTCGAAAGCTGGGCAGACTTCCGAGCGGCTCATCATCCTGCATTTGAATAAATTTTCAATTGTAGGCTGACCGTAAAATCGAAACTCATTCATGATGGTGAACTTGGGAACAGAGTGCAGCTGCATCTACATAAAGTCCACATAAAAAATGTATCAAAGGAAAATCACGAGATGGAAAGTTGAATACGATACGAATTGTAAGTAATATAATAGAAAAACTCTTGAGCATATGAACCGCTTTTACATCTGACCATGAACTTCGCAGACTCTGAGAAAATCTAAAACCCTACCTAATCTAAAAAATCTGTGTTAGTGGTTTCCTAGTTTTCATCAGAGTAATTTCTTTTCATACACTAGTGAGTCATAAATGTATCAGAAAATTGCCGAACTGATGGTACAAATACTTACATCTTTCCGTGTGCAGTTCTGAGGCCAGTATTGGCAGAGTCTGGTCATGTTGTACCTAGATTATTAAGATACAAAAAACACATGATAATAATAGTGGACCTTTTGCTTGAATTCATCGAATATCTCTCCAGGATTTGGAAGTATATTAGAAATAGTTGATACTTTGTTTAGTTTACTTACTGGTCGTATTACAACAAGTTTTTCAAGATTCCAGTACATTTTAGAGCTAAATGACGAAAGTATGGTGAAATCATTATTAAACCAGAATTAAAGAAAATTGCGTTAGACAAAGGCGCAGGGTCACTTATACACGAATATGTTTTCGCTTGCTCAGTCAAAATGGGGTAGTTTTCAGACAGTTGCATTTATGCCTAAATTTTGTTTCACTGGAAAATGTCGAAGCTCAACGAACAAAATTATGATTCGGTCGTAATAATACAGATTCTACCAAGTTCGGTCATTTCAAAGTTTTAACAATTAGTTATGAAACTTGCTGTATAAGCTGATAGCTAGCAAAATATAGAAGTCATACCTTTTCTTAACTTGATCATATAGGACGAAACAATCTTACGACGAGCATTTTGCATTTACTACACGATTTGTTAATTGTGTATGGAAATTCGTGCCCCCGCAACAAGTCATAACAACAAACAATTTAGTGTGTGTAACTTTCTCATCACCACATACAGAAGGTGCTGGTACATGAAAAGCGTTATTCTATTTACCAATTTTCCGGACAGACGGTTACTCCTGGAAACTCAGCAGCTTCTTTAATAAGAGCAGGTGATACGAGCGACGGATAAGCGAGGTATGCGCGCAACGCAGTATAAACCTATTCATAGTTATATCATTGGTCGAATAGGATTAGTTGTGCTTTTCGTAAAGGTATTTGCGTGTATAAAATTTTCATGTATACCTATTACTCACAACGATGTTAGGATGAATGAGTGTATGTATATAACCTAAAAACTATAGAGCGGTCTACGTTGTCAGACACTTATTGATTGGACCTAAATAAGCACAAATCGAATATAACTACACAGTACACTCATGTTCGTAAACTATAAATATATGTACAGTTAATGAATAAATTAGTAAAAACGACAGAGTGCATTTATGCAATGCTTTGTCATATTGACAATTAATAAAATAACAACTAATAGCAAATGAGAATATACACCTACTGGCAGTAAGTTACTTGCTCAGCACCAGGTAAAGTGTGAGAGACATTGGCGAATCTATATAATATTATACTAACCTGGTAGCCACAACCTAAAGAACAAATTATGCCGACAAACCACGCAAACAGGCGTTGTCTGACGTACTCGATGATACGAAAGTATTTTTTACGCCAGATGGTACAATTCTTGTTTCGTTTGGAAGTACCGTATATGCAACGATTCATCGAATACCTCTTGGTGTCCTATAAATCGCGCATTGTTTTAATCAATCTCTTCAAAAAAATGTAAGGACTTTGAAACTCAGAGAATATAGCAGTCTACACCATAACACAATGATACCGATGACAAACTTCGAAGTAATCAATTCAACTGATAAAAATAATCAAGTCTTTATGAACTTCGTAGTGAAATGATTAGCATTTTCCAAGATATTAATTTTTTTTTTAATTTCACTATTATATTGTCTTATTGTTCATATGTTTGCAGCTAATTCATTTGTGGTAAACCTGTATAAACTAGAGACTAGATAGAGAGAGATAAAAATAGAATAGAGAATGGCCTGTCTTCCATTGTCTTTGGTTATTAACTAGACAGTATTTATGAATTAGATGTTGAAGGATTAATCAGTGCTCTTTATATGATCTTTATCTTCTCGTTGTTTAGAAAGCTTTTATAGATTTGGCATTGATGTTTATAGGACATATTTGGTTTATTATGAGTTTTATAATTGAGCACGGTAATCTCCTGTATTATGCTGGTCCGGATAGGGTCGTTTTTGACTGAGCTTCAAATGTAATATTACCAGACATAAATCTAACTCAATTTAAACGATAAGATGAAACATTAAGATAAAGCAGTTGGATTGTTGCGAAACTAAGCTAGCTGAGTTTACCTGGTTTGCTAAAGCTGACGACATTGATGGCCAGAGTACGCAGAAGACACCGAGAGCCGATAGCTAGCATCGAATGGAAGTTGAGAAATGAGCTTTGCTCTATTCCCTACGTTGCTAAATAGCTGATCCTTGCTATGGAGATAAATGTCCAACTAATTTCTTTTGTCGTATGTTTTAACTAACGAATCGTCGTGTAATTGCATCTTAGAGCAACTAGTTAATTACATTGACGGATATTAATACTACATTATAGAGCGCCCTAGGTCTTTCTGACTCGTCCGCTTACACGTGCGTTAATATTTAACTAGACCACAAACTGTACACGAGATTCATAAGTGTAGCCAGGAACAGAAGCTGCGGTAAAATCGCTTATATCCAACCAATGGTAATCAAATGTGTATTATACTTAATGACTATGTATTTAAGATCCACTTTGGAAATAAAAAAATTAATACACCATTAATTGTATCTTCAACGGGGGTAGGCTGTTGTAAACACATTTTGACTTTGCTTCTCATCATCATCATCATCGGTTTTCATCTGAGTCGTTAATACCTTTTTAAGGTAAGTCAAGGCTAAGGCATCATGCAGATAAGGATTTCCTGTTAGGTTTTTTGTTTGCTGCTATGGGATTCCTACCCACTAAACCCAAGCCTTCGTATTCTTCGATCTTTACTTGGAATGGTTTCCAATATTGCTTCAATCAAGGCTTACAGGGACGGCTGTCGTACCTGTGTTGCGCACCAGCGTATTATTACATCTAGTTGAAAGCCTTGCTAATTCCGTACATAGTCTTTTTGAACGTACTCAATCGTGTAGCGGTGCCTGAGGTGTATTTTCACTTTGTATTCACTTCCGCAGGTACTGATTCTTAAGGTCCTCCTGTGCCATCTTTATCTCCTGTTGTTTCCTATATTTAGTTAGCCAGTTGCTCCGGCAGTCTTCGGTTTAACGCTTGTCTTCTTACAATCTACTATACATTGTTAATAGACTCACAGACGTTGTTCATGCCTGATGCATTGATGCAACTTCTAGTCTACTGATGACTATGGGTAGAGTACACATTAATAGTTACCTTGTTAAATTGCCCGCCCCATCTAGTTCATCACTATTTTAGCCCGTCACAACATTTAATCTGCGTCACATCTAGCGTAACATAAACCATAGTTCAACTGTAGACCTAAACCTTTACGGCAGCACCAAATCCGTTATCTTGTTGCAGCTATTTCGTTTCAAAGTTCTGTTTTTTTGTATTTAACCAGTCCATTAGCAATATTTGTTTTACGTATGCCCTAAAGTCCCTGCTCAACGTATGCCGTTCTCCTATTTAGATCATCCAACAATCCTGCCTACACACGGTAATCCTCTCATCAGCCTGTTGTAATAGTTGATTCGTGATACGATTAATTCTACATTCGCTAGGTTGCAGTTCTCCTAAGACCACGTCGTGTTTATTTTTCATAGCATTTAGCGATGCGATTCTCACTGGCTTAACTGAAGTCTTTCATTTAAATTAGGCCTTCATAGCCAACCGATAGCATGGAGCCATTGTGGTGACACCGTATGTTCGGTATGAGACACTGTTCCTAAAATCATACATGACATGTTTAATGCATCTTTTTCTGATGAGGTATCTGTCGACAAACACAGAGATCTCAATAATAATTTGTTTGCATGTGCTGGAAGTGTCGTTCCTGATGGCCGTGTTTGTTCAATATGACCATCATTCATATTGATTAGGATCTAGGCCGCTCACTACTCATTTTCAGAGCACTCCTGTTTAGTACTAGGCATGCGTCAAGCAATATTGGTAATTATAACCTCGTTTGTCTCGCCTTAATGCGCTACATACAAAAAATTTGAACAAAAATCCATTTTGGATTCACAACAGGCCTAAAAATGTAAGGGCTAAAAATGGTCGATGAGCATCAAAGAGGCAAAAAAAGACTCTTAGACCTTATCTGGACGACCTTATGGGCAACGGATATTGTGCTCTTTAAAACGGTCGTTTATTTTTATATGAAAGATCCAGTTGTTCTAATACTAGCTTGTCAGACCGTTTTAATTAACGTTCTAGCCCTCTATGAGGTTTGCTTTCCGATTTGCTTTCTCTAGAAACCTTTTATGGATCTTTCAGAAGCCGGAATGACATACACCGTTAATATCGAAAGAAAGGGAACTTACAATGTTTGTGGAGGCTCGTTTTACGTGAGCGTATTGGATAATGGCTGAGTTGAATTTCAACATTTTGAACCTTTGATATATAAATAATCGTCCACAAACGTCAATGGCTCCCACAAACAGTAGTCTGCTAATTGCAAAGGTAAGGTTAATCGTATCCTTTTAAATACGGTGAAGAAGGATTATTATAGGGGTGCTAAGATGTCTGTTTTCCATAGCGCCGCAAAAAAAGGGATATCATATTGTAACAATTACGTATAGCAGTCTTGCATATCTTATTTCACCTTCATCGACTTGTTTCTTTCTACATTATTTTTGAATTTGTGTTAAGTTGCAAAGTCGCAGTGATTGATAAACGTATTTGAACATCTCTCCTTGTTCAGATGTTTTTCTTTATAAATTTAAAAGCGGTACTTCAGCTGGTGTATCATTCACGAAGCTTCATAAAGGACTCATTTAATAGCTTCTTCGAGGGCAGGCTATTCTGCAGAAGCTATTGCAGTCTTGCGTATGCTGATTTTTAGAGCGAGACCTGCCGTTCCCTTAGACCAGCTAATTATATCTTGTCACCAAATGATCTCTAAGCGCTCGAAATATTGCATATTCAGGTGTGCTCATGGTCTGAAAACGTTTGTAGCGTTGAATCTCTACACAAATCTCGTCGAGCATACGCCATACGTCAGGAATCGAAATCACAAACATAGCGTGGCAAGGGTCAGGCAAATCTCCGGCTTTTGGCTGATTAAGGGAAGCATTCTCATAGTATGATAATTCAATAGGAGTCACTCCTGTGTTTATGGTTTGGCATTTAGCTACCCTGTCGTTACACTGCTCCCATCCACCTATTATTTCGCAAGGAATCACTCCATACGTCCTGTCTTATGCTTCCTTATAAGCGGCTTTCAAAGCAAAAGAGACATTTATGTGTATCTATGCATAGATATATATCGTTCTCCTATTATTACTTGACAGATTATTCTAGGACGTTTGCAATGTACAGTAGTATGTCTGATGGCATAGCTACTCAATTGTTTGTTGCACGGATTGATAATTCTAAGTAAAGTTGCTATTTGGTGTGGACGCATAGCATAAATATTTAAAGTGTAACTATTATAAGATAATTAGGTCTGTAGTGATATATTCATTCTTTTGCGTTAGTCGTTGTTGAATGCGCTATACAACAGGGTGTGCCCCATTTATTCGTAGTCACTAATACAAATGGGACCATATAAGAAGGAAAAATATTACTTTGCATATCGAAGCCACTATGAATGTCGATAAAAGATCACAGCGTGGATATAGCTCATCAGTCTGCTGCCAATAACGAACGCCGAAGTGAGTGCTAACTGTCGGGCTTTTGGCCGTGCTCAAAAATACGATAATTTGGAATCGTAGAGCAAGTAAAGAAGATTGCCATCTAGCTGCTGGGCTAAACGTCGAAGTTAGTGTTTGGTGACAGCCTTAACAGCAGCTGTTCAAGTAAAATCGACGGTTACCACGCGAAGCGTAAAGACGTACTGTTATCGTTTTCTCATTGGCACAAATTACCATGAGTGAGTCAATGGTGTTGTCGGTAATTATGCCGCAGACCCAGCTGCCACCGCCGCCGCCGCCCCCAGAACCACAGCCGATAATTCTGTCAATGATGGCACCACCTGAGCCTGTTCAGCCGCTTGTTGTGTCAATGATGGCTCCTCCACCACCCCTACCGCCGGCCCAGGCTTTAGTTTTGTCGGTTGTGGCGCCACCTACTTCAACAGCTGATCCCTTTGTTCTATCGATGATGCCGCAGATGCAAGCGCAGCAACAGCAGCAGCAGCAGCAGCAGCCTCAACAACAAACGATGATGTTATCAATCATGAACGGGCAGTCGGTGGATTACAATCAACAGAGTGTACCCGTTCAACCCCCGGTTATCCAGTTGTCCCAAGTGGGTAGTGCGTATCAGGCAGTGTCGGTGTCACAGATGCAGCCGGTGTCACAGATGCAGCCGGTGTCACAGATGCAGCCGGTGTCACAGATGCAGCCGGTGTCACAGATGCAGCCGGTGTCACAGATGCAGCCGGTGTCACAGATGCAGCCGGTGTCACAGATGCAGCCGGTGTCACAGATGCAGCCGGTGTCACAGATGCAGCCGGTGTCACAGATGCAGCCAGTGTCACAGATGCAGCCCGGAGGAGCGAAGCCTGGCATGGAAGTTCCTGAACCTGTGTCTGAAATGGGTGCGTCCCAGATGGGTATCAGCAAAGCGACCACGACTTCCGCTAAGGTTCAGGCCAGGGGGCCTGTCATAGCGAAGACCACCAGCAAGACGCCGGCGAAGTCGGCGGCTGGGGCCAAGGGCAAAGCATCAGTTAAGACAGGCGCTAAAGGAGGGAAGGAAACAAAGGGGGCAGCAAAGGACGCCAAGGCTCCGTCCTGGCTGAAGACGAAAGGAAAATGATGTGATCACAGCAGGAGACTAATACTACAAAAGGACAAATTAAAGTGATATACCGCGGTCGCGGAGATACTGGCGTTTGAGATATTTGGTGTATTAGCGTAAAATAATGAAAGAATTATTGGTATATTACATTCGATTCGAAATTCTATCGATTCGAAATTCTATATTGGTATGTTGTATGTATGAGGATATGTAATAACGTATTACATTCGTTTATTATGTGTAAATTCGTATGAGGATATGTAACTTATTACATTCGTTTATTATGTGTAAATTCGTTTATTATGTGTGTATTCGTTTATTATGTCGTTTATTATGTGTAAATTCGTTTATTATGTGTGTGTGTCTTATTACATTCGTTTATTATGTTTATTATGTGTAAATTCGTTTATTATGTGTGTGTGTATATGTATGGGGATATGTAACTTAAAGGGTTTGCTAGCCCTAAGTTTATGCTATATGTAGCAAACTTGAAAGCTCCACTTGACTTATGTAGCTACATGTAACTTGCAAGCTTGAAAGCTCCACTTGATTTACATAGCTACATGTAACTTGAAAGCTATTTACGTAGCTACATGTAACTTGAAAGCTATATAATGTAACTTGAAAGCTATATACGTGACTTGAGTTGAATTTGAAACATGTCTACTACAACTGCCGTTATTGCCGCGACAATCTTGCTTTTCGGGTTCTTTCTTCGATGCGGTGGTTTTTCATTCAGTACCGCTGTAGCCTTGTTGTTCGGGTTTTTTCTTCGATGTGGTCCTTCAACGATGATTCCCTTATCGTCATGGATTAAGAAATGGCTCTACCGAAAAGTTTCTTGACAACCTGTTCTTGTCTCCGGCATTTCATTGCCTCGGTTTTAGATATGTTCCAGTAATGGTTTTCCGTCCGCTTTTTTGTTTATGAGTCAGTTTTCAATTGCTTTATATTGTCATGGTCTTTTCACTTGAGCATAGTTTTTTTTTTACTGAAGTGTCCAATTTGTCACATTTGAAATGGAATGCCCACATCAAGACCCGAATTGGAGGAATCTGGATAGCAATTAAGAAACAAGTTTTCCACTTAAATGTATAACAGTAGAGCATTAATAAACAAAACTATAAAAGAGGATCAATAAACAAATATGGCAAATTGTGCGTCAATGTAATGCGTACACACGTATGGATAGACGAATTACGAGCATACACGGAAATTTCATCTAAACATGAGGTCAAGGAAATGAGTTGAGCATAAGCGCTAACAAAATAAACGTAGTTTTGACCAGCTAAACGAATGGGAAAAGGATACATGCGAACTTGAGGTTCGACTGCCAGTGGAGGCCTGCTTAAAGACAATATAGGCCTTGCGTTAGGTTTAACATGAACTTCATACATAGAGTCAAATGAGAGTTTGTGAAAATAACGCTTTGTAAACGGTTAGACATTTTTTTAACGAGTCTATACGCTGTGCTCAATAATAAAGCAGAAGTGGTTTGACTCTGGAAAAAAAGAAAACAAATAGCGTCGTTGTGCCGGATTCGGTGGTTCACAGATGAGCCAGCAGTACGACTTGAGCGCCTCGAATAGAACAGCACATGCTGAGGGGAGTGGCAACTCACCATCGTAATACTCACCCTTATCTGAAGTGACGGTAGGAATGATGCTAGATGAAAGGATAGACGAAAAATTGTAAAATGTGTAGAAATATAAGATCCTACATCGGCTAGGTTTCATCAATAAGATGATATACGAAATAATGAGTGGTAAGTTGAAAATTACGAAACGCGAGCAGGCATGATGTAGATAACAGTTTTTAATCTCAATGATGGGACAGGATGGTCTGGGCCGCTGATATGCATTTGAGTGCGTTGCCATGTTACCTATGAATAACGCTGGTTCAACTATCAGCGTTGACGAATAGTTGCTATGGCATATTCTTGTCATGCCGTGTCGTACGCCTATTGGGGGAAAATCCTATCCAATATAGCCAAGAAACCGGCTAGCCAACGATTAATGGCGAGAAACATAACTTGTTTAGTGTTTCGCAGTGCTAGTCTGCCCTTCGCAAGCTTCAGCAGGGTACTGGACGAGACCCAATTATGTCTTAAACTCTTTGCTTGGTCACCAACCGTAATAATATCTCACGGTTCAGATCGACCTACAGGGAGGTGATTCGATATACAAAGAGCACAAACTTAAAGTGCGCTTATATATTCTACGTGGGCTCAAACGTGTCAGCGTAGGACTTCGATGCCACAAAAAAAAATATTCTTTTTGTGGTGGAGAGAACTCTATGTGATGATATTAACTATTGAATTGGCTAAGGTAGCCAGCCATGTCAAAGGCAATATTACAGCAGCCTAAATAAAAATAATTTCAACGGTTACCAGCGGCCACGATTACGCTCCAAGTAAGTGTTTTCAGGAGCCTTTACCGCTACGTAGAATTTTTCAGCCCGGGGTGTTTCATATTAGACGAAAACTTCGACTGAGAGAGTGTACTGGCTTATGAAGTAACAGGCTTAACTTAAGCTTTGCTAAACATTTGTGGCAGCACTGAATTTTTAATATTCACACTCAAAGGTAGTAGCTGGCCCAATTGGGCTTACTGAAGACCCCCACTTACTGTGGGTAACCGGTACAATTTTCGCAGCATGTGATTCATTTGAAAGAATTCTTTCAAGAAAGAAATGAAAAACATTTAATCAGTGATTTTTTTTTTATTCGTTTATTTAGAATAATACCGCACTCTTCTAGATACGGTAAATTTCAAATATATTATACTAGTTAATTATAGCCTTTACCTATGTCAGTTTCATTGCTATACTTCGCACATCTTATGTGCTTTCATACACTATTGAGGTGTGTCTATTTATCCCTAGACCGTAAGCTTCGGCGCATTCGGAGGTATTAATATATCTTTGTTGTATATGTATTGAAGACTTAAGCAATTAAACCCGCGACATGGATTGGCTTGCATTAGTATATAAGTAGTTGTGACTAATCAGATGTAATTTGCATGTATGAAAGACTGGTTGTATATTTGACTTCCCCGTACTTCTGTCTCAATTATTGAAGACTGAAGATAGATGAAAAATATCCGTTCACTCATGGGAACGAACAACAAGGCTCTTTCGACTTTTACTGCTCATAGCAGGTGGAAGTGATAATCACGATAGTTTAGATCTGCGAGAGAAGAACTAATTGTATGACCTGCAGCAAAATCCTGCACCTGTTATAACGCAACAAAAGAGACAGTAGGTAAATAGGAAATCCCAAGACTACATGTACCAGTTATCAAGTACCCCGTTGTTAACCGCTACGGGTTGACGTTTGCGTCCACAGTATCACCTTGCGGTGAGCGTGCGGTTAAGGCTTCGACAATTGTCGGGTTTCTTGTTGAGAATGGTTTTCTGCTAAGGAGACGCGTTGCAGTCCCTAGAGCGACATGCCTGGCTAAAAAGAGATCAGGAACTACGCGTATCAGTGGAAGCGGGCGTAGGAACGTAAGCAAAGTTTGCTTAAGTTAGTTAGATTAACCACCGTCTGGGTCCAAACTTTGCCGTCTGCTACATGAAGCTGTAATGATAGGCAGAGCATTGTTTGCCACTTCTTTCTATCCGTCATATCGACTGCAATGCAATAGGTCGACGCCTATTGCCATTATTATTGCTTATCACGAAAATTGATAACAATGACTCTTATTTTTTAAACTGTCCAAGTGTTTACTAACTGCTCGAGTTGCCAAAAGGCGTCCGGTCAGCACCGCAGATTCAGTTCTTCTCAACGTTGCGATGAGCTCACTACCGAGCGTATTAGTGGTCAGTCGACCGCTGACAAAAATCATTTTTCTACGTACCCTTTTGTAACGAATGACGACAGGGCGTGGCATGAATCATAGCTAGCTTAACAAAGATACAGGTAAAATATATCTACCAATATAGGCAGAACTAGGTTTAGGCACTCTGACATTGAATTTGAATTGAAGACGTTCTGGACGGCTGCAATATTTGGACCGACTGTGTCAGCCATGTCTTATTCTGATGACCGAATTTTCAAATATTATTACGTGACATTGTCGCACCCAATCAAAATGCACGTGTGAAAGTTTGAACGAGTGTTTAAGCAATATAAAATAAAGCATATAAGTTGATGCAGTAGCAACAGCGAAGCTGCGTAGAGAAACTGTTCTATAGTCAGTGCCCCGTGTTCTGCCATTAATCTTCTCCGCATATCTGTCGTGCGGTAGTATTTCCACTGACATGGCGTGGAAGATAAACGTTTGCTGGTTATTAATCTCAACGATCAAGTTTTATACATCATTCTCCTCTTTCCTTCCTTCCGTCGATCCATTCATCGATAGACAAACGATGTCAACGAGCGCATATATCTAGTGGGAAAGAATATCGTAGATCGTGAACGGCTCCCCTGAGTCGTCCGGTTTAATCAACACAAATCAATTTGCTCGATAACGACTTCATCGGTGGTCGGTCTTCTGTTTTCGTATAGATATAAATACAAGGTACGTATTCTAGAGTAACTGTTTTTTTTTGTATATAGCTCTATTTATCTTGAAAACAGAAAAAGACCCCGATAGGGACTGTGTTTTCGCTTTGATTAGGAATCGGCGTCAGCATATACGTCGAGGATAGTGAAGGTGAAGATTTCGCAGGAATCCGCACATTTTGAAAGCAAAGTCAATCATCTCTACAAAGGCTGCTATTTTTCTCACGTTGAAAACTATGGAAACTTTGGATGACTAAAAAAGCTTAGTATTTCTCCGTAGTATCCGAACTTCGATAACATATGAGATACAGTCGTAGAATATTGACTACGTTTCGTATTTTTTCGTTCTCTACAACTTGGCATTGGGAATAATTTGAATTCATTTAGCAATAGTATATGTACGCTTACGTTCGTAGGTTTTTGCGCTACGTTTCTTGCCTTAAGCGATAGTACTTGTGAAGCAGTATTAGTTCAATAATCCGGGGACATTTGTGCCATTTTAATATAAATGTCAGCCGAAAGGCGACTCTGAACCTTTAGGCCCGCCAATTGTAATAAGGATAGCAATAGTTATAACAACAATTACGGTAATGATAATGATAGTTGATGGAAAAATCATTGTCTAGTGACATATGATGTTTGTCTCGTGCTACATTGTTTAATGTTTGTCCACTTACCCATATATTTGTTGCTAACGGGTAACACTCATACCGGTTTATCGTTTTTTGACTCTATATTCTGGGCAAAAATATCTAAGCTTGTCACGATTTTTCTATACGCAATGAACGAGGGTCTGCTTTGCACCCTACTATACTGAACCCTAGTTCATTTGACGTATTGTCCTCTACATGATTGCTGCTGGGTTAGAGGGCATGGGACTGCGCCTTTTTTTTTGGAGATTTAGAAATGATGTATTTGACTAATAATTCTGTTTCCTAACAAAGCATCTAATGTAATGCACCGTACCGAGAGTGGAAAGCCTATTACAATAGTATTGGCACTGGAGGGCGTCGGACGTATCGCGCATAGAGCAAACGCCTCCTCCAGACCCGCTTACATATATATAAGAATATAAAATGTTACTTATAGATTTTCCTTATAACGGACACCTATACTCAAATATTCTAATTTCCAAAAAACACTAACGGTCAAATCAACAGTCAATTTGGCGTATAAATATGTTCATTGTCTAGTTTACACTATGGTACACCATTGGACTCGGTAGCTTATCGGATGCAGCGTTCAAAATGCATCGTTGGTTCCGTTAAGGCGTTAGCATTATTCATATAGACGCTTTCGAAGGCGTTCAAACGTAATTTTTAATAGCACTTTTGTCGCCCGATGTCACCCTGATTCTAATCTAAACAGGCACTTATTGCTAAAAACAGTATGTATGAACAGTTTGCTATACCTATTTGGTCACGTTGTTTGTGGAACGTCTGGACAAGATCGACTAGACTAATATTGGCTTTATTTTATTTTTTGGGGGGTATCACCTAGTTTTTAACGGTAACAGACGTACCGACTTGAATTTTGATTGATAGTAGGAATATTTTATAAAACACGTTTTTAGACGTGATTTAGACCACTGGTTTAGATGAGTATGTCTGGCAGCTATGATTGGGTGTTTAGCGTACGATTTATTGCCGACCAGGGAAATGTCGGTTTCTAGTTAGAGCAATTGCAAACGTGGTCCTTAAAAGTCTATTAGACACATTAGGAGTGATAGAATTGCGAAGTCCAATAAACCGGTCACCTGAGGTCATGTCAGAACGAAGGCTTTGTCGTTCGAAACGGGTTGTCCGCCAGAAAACACGTGGTGCATCAAGCTTATCCTGGTGCTAATTAGACTTGTGATCTCGCCATTAAGTTCTCTAAGGTGTTGAAGAAGTTTTGTATAAAAGATGCTAAAACGAGTTTAGAGCATAGTATTTACATTACAGGCTTAAAGGGTAAGGGAATCCTAACATGGTTTGTTTGTTTGTTGTCACTGTTTCAATAGTTTCTTCGTGAAATTGGACGTCGTGAGGGAATTTGCGTGAGATTGCTCCAGCACTTCGAATCCTCATATCTCACGCCTTCATAAACTTCAGAAATGTTAAAAGCAAACATGTTATTGATTTGCTTCGCGTCAACTGATTTTTACGTGGCTTCTCTGACATTCATTTCTTAGCCAGAGAGGATGGTTAGCTTAGGATACGGTCTAATGGGTAGTTCGGGTCTTATGCTTCCCTAAGAAACACGTAGTCAACTAATAATATTAGTGCTGCTCTCGGTTTGATTTAGGTTTCTGCCTAAAAGTCTCGTAATGTTGTAGTATGACACAGTTAGAATACAGACTTCGAAGACGATTTCAACATCTTCGTCTACCACGCTTATGTCACGGGTTTTTAATGTATTCAGTTGTGACTGTGGCGTTCACGAATGATGTCGGCATCTCTTTTATACCATGAAATTAGTCTACTGATATACGCATCGGGATAATCGAGGCTAGTAGTAGGCATTATGCGTATTCTGATAGCAAGTTCCGAAATGTATCTACGTAGAGCTTTATTCAATGCGTTCTTGAGTATCGCATGTAGTAATAGTAGTGGTGGTGATAAAATGTTCTTCTTCTAGATTGGTTCTCCTCTTGCTTGGATACGTTTATCACAAACAGTTCGCTTGTGATGGCTCGAAGGTCACCTATTTGGAGTTCAACCGATGTGTGTCTTAACAATAAGTCTGCTTTTCTAACAGTGTCTTGCTCAATTTAGCTCCCCGATGTCTTCTCCTCTAGTTGAGGGTGCATGTTGCTTGTTTGCTCTTTTTGATGATGGTTTCAGGGAACCGTCGTAGTCGACGACTGCGACGGTGCCGAACGATGTCCGTTCAAATTGTGCTTTGAAGGTTACCTTAACCCTACTTACGTAGTGGCTGTAGCAGCAAAGGTCTTCGTCGTAAGAGGGACCAACTCATTGCCGTTGTGGCATGGAGTGTTGAAGGGACTCCACCACAGATAGAGAGGCACGACGGACATCCAGATATTTTGACGATATCGCCGGCCAATCTACTACGTTACTTAGTTTGTTCATGCCGTACACCATTTCCTCTGTAAAAATAAATAAAAGAAATGTAAATGCCAGCACGAAGGGTCGAGAATCGGATGGCAGGTAAGTTTTACTGTATGCCTCAATTACTTATCGCTTGGTCAATGATTACCATTTATCTTTAAAGTAGCCCGCAGATATATATTAGCTTGATAAACACATAGAAAGCAAATTAGTACGCTAGTTTCTAACATGGCTTAGAGGGGCTAACCTAAAGGAACTACTCTTCGCATTTGTCGGCCAGAGCTAGCTCGACTACCCGTGCTTAATGTCGAGCCCATATTGGTGTCTTTGTTCATCTGTGCTAGACTGCCCATGCCTAGCAAGCCTCCTTTCGATCGTTTGTTCCCGTTGCAGTGCTCCATGATCAGTTCGGGAAGAAAGGTAAGCACGTTTGTAGGTGAAGGAGATGGTGATGCTTTCTTCATATTACGGATCAGTTTGGCTCGCCCGAATTTCCATTCGGTATCCGATTGTGCCTGAATACGTTGATATGTATCAGACATCATAGCGATCAGGAGATTGATGAGCACAACTACAGTTACCATCATGTACACTCCGAAGACTACTTTAACGATGATTTTAGAAAAGGCCGGTGAAAGATGGAGTGGAGGCATGTAGTCCGGCTCGACGAGACCGAACAAGGAAAAAAATAGCATCTCGAACGTGTTTAACGGAGACTGGAATTCGGCGCCTAGAACAGGTAATGTCACGTTGCCTCCACCCTGATCAGGTTTGAAGACGGGCTGATAAACGGCGCACATATTTAATGAGAAGCCGACCAGAAAGATGAGCAGGATGGCAAGAAACCTCATCAGGTCTTTGATCAGATCTCGAATGATGACAGCCCATGGTCCAAATAGATGATGGAAGGTCAAGAAGTTGAGGAATTCCAAAAAACCGAGTAGAAGTGCTACGGCAAATAGCTGATTTCTCACATAGAGACAGATGAGCCGCGGATTATCATCTTTAAACAAAAATGCTACCAGGTGAACCATGATAGCGAACGCTGAAACGAAGAGGACTACGGTCTTGATGTAGCCGAGACCTTCGCGATCTGAGGGGTTTGTGCATTCCGCTATGAACATGCCGAGCAGCCAGATCAGAAGCAGCCACTCGTTCCAGTGCGGGATAAGGTTCATTGAGAGATACAGCGGATTCCATGGGTTGATGATCGTAATGGAAAGAACCATGACAAAAAACATGTGGGAAACCAGGTACGACATGAACTTGACGATAGGTACGTTTGCAATTTTGTGGCCGCAGAATAGTGAGGTGCCTATCCAAAACGGAGGACATAGGAAAAACCCGAGGAATAGCCCCAGGACCTTTTTACTGGACCATTGATGGGAACCCATCCATAACTCAGTCAGGTACTTCTGCACGGCAGGGTGCGCGACTACGGATTTGCGCTGCAGCTCGATCAATACATCAAGGAACGGCGTGTTACGGTTGTCGATGGCCCTGAGGAGCGCGGCGGTGTTATTGTTCGACGCAGCAATAGACAGGAGCTCATTGGCCAGATTGTCGCAGAACTTCGACATCTCTTCGAGCTCCATTGCGCGCTCTTTCTCCTTGAGCGAGAGCAACTCGTACGAGCGGGCTATCTTCACTGCCGTGTCAATCGGCGCCGGTGACGCTAGAATGAAGTCGATGATCGGCTTGTTCTGGTGAACCTTCGCTGACACCATCAAATCGATGAGAAACTGAAACCAAGACAACCGAAATACTAGCATATAGGTAAAAAGCGTTAGCATCTGTTACTTTTTGAGCTAAATTTTATAATTTTGCCTCATTTTGTTCTTGATTGTAGCTTAGTGGAGCACCATACTTGGGGATCAAACGATAATCCAAAGCACTCACAAAGATTTCAGTTTTGCTAAAACATAACTGATGAATCCTTCCTTTTTACGTGTAATTAAGGCTGAACCTGCCTGAATCATTATTGGAATATTTATACTATTTTATTTACTTTTTGATTGAACGGAAAATAGGTATTCTTACATGCTTGTCTTCCATGAGGTCGGACGTATCGTGGTCTTTCTTGAGCAAGTAAGAGATGATATCATAGTGACCCTCAGCCGCTGCTAAGCATAATGGCACTTTGCCATCTTTTGTTGGAACCTGTCAATATAAAAATTTGCAAACGAATACACATGGTATTAATAAATATAGAAGAAAATATAAAAAGCTTCTTGCGTATGCATCATGAGTTCGCACTCTAGCGGATTACTCTGGCGGCATTAAATACCTTAGCGGTAGCGCCGTTCTCAACGAGGATCTTGACAACAGGCAGAAACCCGTTTTTTGATGAATAGTGCAGAGCCGTCCATCCCATGTTGTCCGCTGCATTGATTTCGGCACCTGTTAGAATTCATCAATCGCAATGCTAAATATCTGTGGAAAAGTAATGACAAGCGTGGAATTATAAATCACAACGCAATTGTTTCTGCGAAAGTTACGTTCATTTGAGACTACCTTGGGAGTGTAGGAGGCCGACCATCTCACGTTTGCCGGCCGCCGCGGCGACGTGTAGCGGGGTTCTCCCCATTTTGTCGACACACGACAATTGCTGTTCTGCGCGACTTAGGATCAACGAAGCAACCGCCAGATGTCCCCCTTGGGCAGCGAAGTGCAGAGGATACATGCCTATAGATAAAAAAAAAAAAAAAAAAAAGCTAGTTGTTTGCCATGATTTGTTAATATGGTTAATAAGAAAAAAAGAACCTTAAGGCATGCGATTAATTAATCCACTAAAAGTAAGATGAGCCAAAGCAGAGCTATCTATAACTCCTTTACAATAACTTGGTAACAATTTGCCATTTCAGATGCATTCCCAATAAAACACCTTTGACACTTAGTCGAAATGCGCACAGAAGAACGGAGAAATGATCATCATGGCAGAATACCTCAGTCGGAATCCAAACAAGTTAGCATCAATGCTTTCTTTAATACTTGATTTTTAGGAAGCGTGCAAGCAAACTGCCCACGGAACTTGACAGTTAGTAAGTTATTCAGTATTAATGTTGGGAATTATCTAATGCAAGGATCAAACCTTCGTTGACGGTGGCGGCGTCGACGTTGATTCCGGTACTGTTGAGCAGCATGCGGACCACGCCTTCATGGCCCGCCGCTGCAGCTAAATGGAGAGCCGTCATGCCGTAATCGCCTCCCCCGTCCGGAAGCGGCTGGGAGGCGATCGCAGCTTGAACCTGTATCAGTTAAGTTCCAACAAACACAATCAAAATAATCAAAATGACTTAGGGCGATATGAAAAAATATTTTATAATCAGTATGGGATTATACCGGAGCGTACGAGTGGTGAAGAGGCTTCTTATTAAAACGTCTTACCTCGGTCAACATTTCCCTAACAAAGTCCATCTGTCCGTTGTTGGCCGCCACATGGAGGGCCGTGAGGCCGGTCTTTTTCGATGTCGTAGTCCACGGCACCTCCCGGGCAAGCACGCGCGCCACAGTGACGTGACCGTTTTTAGCTGCCAGATGAAGTGGGGTGTCTCCATCAGAATTTTCCTCCATGGGATTCGCTCCGGCCTCAAGACACATCTTCACTACTTTGGTGTAACCACCAGCTGCCGCAAGGTGAAGGGGTGTAGAGTCTGTCGTCTTGTTCTTGGCACTCGTCACTGGGTCGTGATATACGCACGCATCCCCATTGTCATCGTCATCATCGTAACGTGATCAAAAACGCCAATATTAAGGTGGTTAATTGTTGCTTTATATAAAAAGACTCATTTGGCAAAAGGAGGAAAGCTCTTAAGCACGAAATCGCTGTTTTCAGCATAAATAGCAGCAACATTGATCGTTGTCACGCCATATTGATCGAAGTTGATCTAAACTTGATGAGAACTGCTTTACCCAGATGACTTTGAGCCCTAAATTTAATCACTATATTTTTGGGGCATTGTTTGCTGATTTGATCGGCCATAGTTAGGTAAGCGGCCCGTTAGATTTAGAATGGGCATTATATATCACACAATTCCGTGATTTATCCGCTCATTTTTGGAGAACGACACTTCGCTGTTATTCGAGGAGATACAAACCAATGGATTTGTTGAACTTCATAAGCTCTTTAATTACGGACGTAGAGCCCTTCATTGCAGCTATGTGAGCACACGTGAATCCTTTCGCATTTGACATAGTGGCCAGATCTGGCTTCCTTCTCAGGAAGAGCTTCACGATCTCCGAATGGTCGTTTTCGATAGCGAGCATCATGGGGGTCTGGCCTTGGCTATCCAATGCATACATGTCGGAGCCTAGGTCGACGAGCAGTGCAGTTACGTCCAACTGGCCTTTACTCGCCGCCAAATGCAACGGAGTCTTCTTGCTCTGCGGTCCATGTCGTAGAAAAAGAAACTGCTTGTTAATGAGACTATTTTCCATTCTCCATTGCACATGTCATCGTGCGTAACACTCTGCTACCATCAAAACAAGCATATTTAAACGATTCAGCTTGCACAGTCATAAGGACATTTTCGAATATTGTTATCAGTATGTCAGTTTTTTTTAGGAATAATATTACGAAGGTTTTCAGTAGGATGCGTTTAGTATGCTATCATTTAGTTCCTTTTGATGCATTTATTCAGTCGTATCTGACATACCAGACTGAGGGCATCTATAAGCGCGCCAGAGGCCTGCAGTTTCCGCACGATGTCGGCGTAGCCATTCTCTGATGCCATGTGCATCGGTGTTACACCCTTCTGTGAGCGGGCGTTGACGAACGCCTTGGCCTCGAGCAGAATGTCGACGATGTCCTCGTGGCCTTTCTCTGCCGCCAGATGAAGGGCAGCGTGGCCTTTCTCGTCAAACATGTCTACCCTGGCGCCGTTTTGGATGAGCAAACGCGCCAACTCGGGATGGCCGGCATCGCACGCATACAATAGCGGTGCCCAACCATTCTAAAATAGATTAGAAGAAGGGCGTAAACATAAATCCTCGACCTAATCGTCGTGAAGCAAGCTGTTGCAGACGTCGCATAGATCGTTTTCGATAATCTTTTTTTCAGTTCGACAGTATTTGTAGAGTAGAAAACCAACTCTGATATTCAAATATATTAAAACAATCAGTAATAGTATTGCCCGTTGCCGTCATCGCTGTTCATATTTAGCTGGCTTGGAAAGGACGAAAGCCAGCCCTTGCCGATTAACGTGAACCATTGTTTCTTCTTCGCGCATGACGATGATGTTTACGTATACAAGCTACATGTAATAAGCTAAAGAAGATAATGCATGCGATGTACTAACGTTTGAATGTCAGCTGACGCGTCAGGGTGAGTCATTACTGATGACGCGGCTTTTACGTGCACAGATTTGAGCGACACACATTTAGGTTTACGTTGACCGAATTGTATGTAACACTCCATGAGAATTTACAATACGCTAGGAAGGTTTGTGCGGTACTACTGGATAGAACTAGGAGATTCATTAATATGCGGCAGAAGGGAGTGTGGTACAATAATAGCATCGGTTTGTATTATATTATATAGCATTTGCTTCTCGGTCCACATAGTTGCTCCCATGGGGGGACTTTATAAACAACACACTAATGGCTAGTATTTGAGTTGAAGTGCTTCTGAAATAAGCAGCAGCCCAGAACTAGCAGATACAAAGGGGAGGGACGGTTTCAACGCAGTTATGAGACCCGATCGTTGTGATTTACAAACGAACTTTTTATAAAAAGAAATTAACCTCAACAAAGATAACTTTTACAGCAGGTATATACGACTATACTTCGCCTTAGAAATCATAGCAGGTACCGGCTAAATATCTCAATAATGTTATTAATTTGGTGCTCAAATCAGCGGTTGCGACATGGCGAAGACTACTCACCCGAGACTGCTGGTTGCAGCAGAGCTGAATCGCTGCAGGCGTTAATCGACTAAGAATTTCTTGAAGTACCACCACGTTTCCCGTACGAGCGCAATGGTGAATGGGTGTTTCCATTTCCTGCATGCCAACATGGGTTAGTAGTATATCAACGGAACGAATAGATCCGTCCACATGTACTAAGGTAATGAACACCGTAATGTCGTGTGACTTTTGTGTGGGGGAAAAACCTTCAACTTTTAGCCACTTGATGGATGATGTTCGTCCTTTATTCAACACAGATGATATATGCCCGAACTGCTATCTTCTAATTAAGATTTCTTTTTGGCTCCTTTAGATACTTAGCGTATGCCGATTGACAGGGGTTCAGCATAAAGACCTACAGTTTTAGTTTCAGCGCCAACATCTCCTCCATGCGCTAACAGAAGCCGCATCATGTCACGATCTTCTGTCGGATAGTGTTTTTGCCTCTCCGTTATTGTTGCAGCGTAATGTAACGAATTTTCACCGTTCTGCAATAGAGTACAAAAACACTCCCCCGGTAAAAAGCCCCGGCTAACGTCAAAGCCAGATACAAGACAAAGATCAGCGACCATCTGGAGAATTCCGCATACATGGAAATCTATATATATATGTATGTATATATACACATATGGTCTATGCTACGGTTCGTTAGAAGGTTACGTTGTTTCGTTGATTGGCAAGTTTAGACTTTTCCTCTTCTTCGGCATCGGGCCCACACATAACGCGATCCCAGTGATCCAGGAGAGCTTGCGCTACTTCGAAGTGACAATTTGTCACCGCCACGTGCAATGGACTTTCGCCTCGCTAACATAACGCGTCAAGTATCCGGTCGGGCGGTTGGTTCATGGACAGATCGAAAAAGGTTATCATATCATCCCATCAGACGGCTGGTTCCCAGCAAGAAACGATTTATGTGTCTACGTCCGAATTCAAATTTAAATTATGACGTGTTTTAGCAAATACACATCTTAACCATTGTGTTATCACGTTAATAATAATGGCTTCGCAAGCTAAGCTAGACCTGCTAATTATAAACGTTTGCTTTTAGCTTTAAGAAAACAAACGACTACGAGACGAAAAGTGGTGACCTGAGCAGGCCAGGTAATTCCGTTCTTATAAGTGGCTTATAAGTAAGCGTCACCTTGGTCTATGGGTTCGCTGGGTTCCACTTTGCCCATTAGCTTTCTGTCCTGTTCACTTAGCTGCTAATTCTTGATTCAGATGATGACCCCCAAAATATCACATACAAGATTCACTAAGGAAGAATAGTGCGATCCCGTAACAGAACCTCACTGAGAGGCGACGCATTTCCACATTACGACAAAGCCGAGCACCGTATTACATGTTACATACTAGCTAATGTGTTGCAACTTATTGTTTCACCTAGTAGTTTTTCGGGGATATACACGGTACATTCTGCCTTCATTTCCTGGTGCGACTGGTCGCTCCAGGAAATGAAGGCAGAATGTACCAAAGAGCAACGAACTTCGGTCTCGAAGTTCTACTTGGCGCTGGTATTCTACCCTAACTAAGTTCACTACTATGTTTTCGCAGTGGTTGACGGTAGTCTTTAACAGATTTACAATAACGCAAATCGGACGCTTCTATCCTATCCCAGTATCACCACTTTTAATGAAAAAGAAAAGAATACACGATGCGTTCATAGCAAATATCTATTAACTATCGTATTACATGCAGTTTGTCTTATAGATGTCTGTCTTTTATGGTCGGTCATAAGCAGGATAAAGTAGGAACGTCAAGCTCGTGCCATGCGATTTTGTTGCACGTCATCTTACGTACTATATTGAGCAAGTCAGGAATAGCTTTGTCGGCGAGGAGCAGTCTAACTGTTCTCAAATGTCCTTCACGGGCGGCAAAATGTAAAGGAATTTCGCCATTCTGGAATTCAAGGAACATCTGGGAATTAATTACTTACAGAGCGATAAGGAATCACGCTAATAATGGCTAAAACATATTCTTATCCATATAACGACTTGACAAATATACTAATAACGTTATAAAATGTTCATGTATCAATGTTTATTAACTCTACTTCTAGTGGTCCTATGCTGTAAAAGTTGGGACAGGTTCTGTAAAGGCTACCGATAGCAGCGCCCTTTTCGGATCACTATCTTAAGTTCAGACAACGAGGAACAGTACGTTGACTGGAAAAGGGGCACTTTGGACACTTCTTATTTGTTTTATGAGGTCAGAACGCCCCGCAAATAGGAGCAGCATGGCATGTACAACGGAACTTCATCATTAAGGGTATTATGAGAAAGTTGACTTGGTAAATTAAAAAATAGCATTTTCGAAGCTAAGCAACACAAAATCGTTTTTAGTAAATTTTTCTGTGGAAAAGAATTAATGAAATCACTGCGAAAATTGAGCAATACCTACAGGCTAGTGGCCGCGACATCGTTAAGAAACGAAATATTCACTACTCGACGGTTTGAAACCAACTACTTCAAGACGGCTGGTCACAAAAGCGCCCGATGTCTTTTTTTTGACCCCGTTTTTATCTGCGAGACGCAGCGAAGTCGAGAAATTTTTAACGCATTTGACAATAATGCGCATCGAAGAACAAAAAAAACTGAGACTGACGCCGAAGCGGTTGACGCTGTGTTTGGCGGGATCAGAAAGGGACTACGTATTACGAGTCGCTGCTACCTGGTAAGACGGCTGCTTCACATCTCTACGGCACATTTATAAACGAAAAGGGTGTGCCATGACACTGCCGCACCGCAAACGTTCTTAGTTAGTTAGCTGCTCGGCGAAAATCGACAGAATTCTTAGGAAAAATTTTAGGACATCCGCCGCACAGCTTGGATCTTGTCCTATTAGACCATAATCTGGCCCGTTCTTTTAGTTTCGTTTCAATAAAATTGCGCGATAATAGTTTGAACCATGGGAGATAACGAGTCATCAATCAAATGGCGCATATATAGCCTAGTAATATTATTGTAGAATAAAAAATGCTGTTCGTTTTCATTTCGGCCTAAAAACGGTCCAAATAACCAGAGGCAAATTAAGTGGCAACTCTTTACCGTGTCCTTCGCGTTGACAGCTGCTCCACTTTTGATAAGTAGCTCCGCGCTTTGATCACCACCTTTCGTTCTCGCCGCAATATGCAACGGGGTTTCTTCATTCTACTGGACGCAATCGAATCGGTCATCTTAGCGGTGATATAAGAAGCTCACGGATATTTAGTTAACTGATATAACTTCATGAACTGATGTAACGTATGCCAGACACTCTGTTCTATTCAAAGACGTTGTTATTATAAGTAAGAAGTTTGTGTCTGGTTATGCTTGTTCCATCGTTACTCAAGTAACTGAACGTACCGTTCCTGCTTTAAGTTGAACAGCGGCACCAAAGCCTAGCAATGTTTCAACTACTAGCGCTTGTCCGTGGGTAACTGCTATGTGAAGAGCAGTATGCCCATCCTGCGGTTGAAACAGTTATACAAAAAGGACATATACGTATTGTAAATAAATATGTACGTACTTAGTTACTGACTAGATCTACAGTCTGGTCTGGTCTGGTTTGCTGCAGCCAACTTTCGACCTACTGCATTCGGTAACACGTAGTAACTGGGCATAGGAAATGTACATAGTATGTACAGAGTGGTTATTATGTTTTTTTTCTTTTTGTATTTCCCAATTGTCAGCACTGCATTTCGGGCACTGTAAATTTAGGAAAGAAGACCTGGGACAATAGACGATACTTGCCGGAAAAGCCACGACACGTTTGTTGTGGCCATCCCATGATCGCTGCTGAACCATTCTTCTATTCCATCAATCTAATTTACCAATGGACATGGGACTCGATCTAGTGCGACGCACACTTTCAAAATTACATGGTAACTTTTTAATATTGAAGGTTCATTTTTGTTTTTTATTTCAATTCAATTCAAGCTCACTTTATGTTCGAATGAAAATGTCATCATTGCGTTGTCAGTAATAGATGGGGTCAATGGAGTTCAACTACTAATAGTAAATATTCCAGGTATAGATATTTCCCAAAATCACTGCAAACTTAAAAAAGTGCTCTATACTTTCAAAAGCAGCACGACTTCAGAAATAATCGTTATACGACGGTGTTTTTAAACGTGAATGCTGGCTAAAAAATGCACAAAAATATCGTCCTTATCAATAAAAGTACTGACAGTTACCAATAAAACAAACTGTATAAATTTCAATTGATGTTTTGAAGTTATTCCTACTTGTTGACGTTATTTAAAAATTGGAAAACCTAGTGACTAATCATCCCCAGGCATACCTGACCGAGAAAAAAGATAGGCACAAGCACAAATATCTTGAAAGCGATACCACAACCAATTATCAGCTATCGACCATAACGGTTATATTGCAACGCTAACGATTTCCATAATTTTAAGACAGATTAGAATACTTACGTTTGTTTTGACATCTACGTGCTCCCCCCTTTGAAGGAGTGTCCTCACTACTTCTACGAAGCCCTTTTGGGCTGCCACGTGGATCGTTTTAGCACCAGCCTGTAAATCACGTACATGACGTGGGAACATCAATACATTTTAGATAATTCAGCGTTAAAGACTTACGCGGAGATTATTTAGTTCCGAAAATCATCTTGACCGAAGTGATTCACATCGGTAGATACGATGTAGAAAGTTTAACTTCAGATAAACTTTAGTAGGCTCTCTGTCAAAGCGGGCACAAATATGAGTATAAATAAAAAGCGCGCCAAAGAAGGTCTAAGAAAAACGCTAAAATTACTATAGCGAAAAACGGTGCGTCGTTTTCAAAGCTTGAACGAAGCGGCTGTTTACACGCTCGAGGGAGACTTGTATCAATCAAACGGGAACACTCTAAATGGGTTTTAGATTTAATAGGCCTGAAAATTCGCCATATTGACTTAAAAGGCGTTTTGTGATGCACCAACTGCCAATTGGGTCGCTCAGGTAAGTTTGAGTGAAAAACGTTTTGAGGACCTTTTGCGCCTTCCCGCTTTCTTAAACTTTGTGGCCGTCTTAAGGCGTTATATTTTTCTCTATAATTCCGTCATAATGTTACAGGTTATTTCGTTATAATGTTTTGTACGTAGCGTGTTTGAGCAACACTTTACCACGTTTAAGCTTACCAATATTACCTTACGCATAGTTGTTGCAAAAGTCATTTGCGAAATGATAAAAGACGTTCGCGGTTTTCGTTGTATTTACAATGAATGGGAATATATTGAATAAACATGAGCCTTAGGGAATGCTTTCAAATGCAGTCTTAAAAAAACTTAATAGAAAAAGTTTGGATTTAGATGCCCCATCTTCTATCTGTACTAATATGTACAACGCATCGATAGTGTGGTGCGTATAGGGGTGTTTTCAAATTGGCTACCGCTGCTTTATCGTCATTAATAGACGACAGAACGTGAGTCTAACGATGATATCGAAACGGGCAGGCCAGCTCATGGTGCGTGTTGGATACAAATAAAAAGTTATTGGCAGATTTGAAAGGTACAGTTTAGAAGTGACTAATTAACGGTTTAGGTCGTGAATTCAAGCCATGATCGAGGCGGATGATGGTTGCATTGGATAAAAATGCTTTCAACATATCGAAAGCTTCGTCAATATATATAGTCTTCAATATATGTAGTCTTGAAAAGTAAGTCATAAGAAAGTGTCCAGATTTAGCTATTGTAGCCTGTATGCGCTGTAGCTATTTTTTGCAGATAGGAACAGCAATAACAGGGTATATAAACTAAAGTGATCTAAAGAGCCAATGAATAGAGCTTGAGGCGCTTATCTGGCGAATGCGCAGGGTTGTATATAACTTTTATATATTCTTATTACCAAAACAGATCTAACGGATGATCAGTTAGTTAGTCTCTATTAAATCAATCTGCCCCTATCGTAAGCGTTTACTTCAACCCCAAGTACTACTTACACCGTAATGCTACTCAGATAATGATTCGGATGAATGATCATCTTAACTGAGCCAGACACTAAGTAAAATCAAAAAATAGTAGATCCATCCGAAAAAATTAAAAATTAATTCCCATATCAAGAGCAAGACTTGTCCAGGTACGGCAAACTGTGCCGGCACGTGGTACTACGTACGGTTGCTATGCTTTATTACGACATCTATTTTACTGGCGTTTAGATAGCAACCTCCTCTATTTTTTTCATTTCTTTTCGGTATTAGCCTTCTGTTGCATACTAAGTCGCAGGTCCGAATGAATGAAGGAAGGTTGGTTGGGGACCATTGTATATGCAAAGCCCAAGACTAAAGTATAGTACATTTTATTCATGTGTGGTGTTATTATACTGTTACACAAAGCTCGTTGCGAACTTGGAGATGTATAACTTTTACCTTGTTAGACATGTGAAGTGGCACTCCTTTCTTCATAAATACGAGTGCGGCCTCGGGTCGGCCCGCTTCGGCTGCTATGTGCATTAACGTTGAACCGTCCTAATATTATTGAGAGTTCGCCTGTTAGATAACCTTCTCCCAATATTCATAAGTTCAAAAATCAACTGTCTAACTTAGTAACGAACGCGCGATCTATCTTAATAACATCTATAAATTTACTGACTAATCCAAATTTAAGCATTCGAATGCGTGCAAGAACAGTCGTCTCGGTAAGTTAGAACCTAAACTCTGTTGGCTCATACAAACCTGCGGAGGCATTAATTCACCTTCTGTAAACTCTACTTAGGCCGTAGGAACTTGACAAGATATTACCATTTGCGTTCGACTCTTTTTTTCTTGTTTAACACCCACTGGCTTTCATTAACTTTTAGATCTTCCAACACGCTGAATCTACTTAGCGTCAAACTGGCATACGTGCAGAATGGCTCGTGCAAATATTCAAGTGGTTTCGACAAGGTCCGCTAGGAGAAAAATAGCAGTACACCAAATCTACATAGCGAAAAAAGGGTTGAAACCTATAGGTATCAGTAATTGAGTGAAGACCATTTATGAGTTATTGATTAGTTCCCCATAGATAGCTTTTTGTGTGTTTAAGTAAAAATCAGTTACTTAAAACGTATTTATGTGTGCCTACTCTGATCGGATTATTGTACATCTTTTAAGAATAAATTTAGCACTAACTGTATTAAAATTATGAAGTAAACGTGCACATGCACAATTACCATCAAATTTATGTTAAAATCGTATAACGATGGAAGCTACCTCCGAAACCGCAGGGTCTTATTCTTGGGTTCTTTCATGGACAGCTTAGTAAGGATACCAGGAAATGCCCAGTTACAACTGTAAGTTTCAACAACGACCTCCTTCAGCCTCTGTGCCCTGAGAGTTGTAGTTTCAGCCTCCAACTCTCCGCGGTCAGCTGGCAGAAGATCTTGATGTGTAATTGCCAAAGGGACAACGTACATTGCCTCTGAGCAAACGCTGAAAATAGAACTAGAGGTTTTCGTCCCAAAGCATTTTCCAGAAGCCAATGATGTTCGAATAAGTCATTCTTGTAGATGGTTAAAACCGACAAAAAATAATAAAGATTTAGCTGATATTTCATCCGTCAGTTATTATAATCTGCGGTCGCGGGGTCTCGCTTAAACAGCATTTGCCCATATGGGCCGAGCAAGTTGTCTTCTATACGGCTTTCTTGCCTAGCTGTTACAGCATGAAAAGCAAAAGCCTGCTGATTCGCCGCTGTTGGAACACGGCCGAAAAGGCGAGGAACGTCTAGCGAAAGCTATACGAGAAGGCTAAACGAAGGTGAGTCGTTTAAGAATGTAAAAGGACATAACAAAAAACCGACGTGAGCAGACGGTGAAGTATGAAAATAAGTTTGGCGGACTACGGTGCCCTAGGGGTAATAGATATTAACCCATTTCTTCCTATTCTGATCCACAGGCGGCTGTTCTATTTTCTTGTAGCTGATCCCGTCCGTTTCCCTTCAAACAGGCGAGGCAGGATGGTGGAAAACGATAAAAAAAAAAAAGAAAATGCGCTACGTTTTGTAGATAGAGGCAACATCTATCTCGGTTTGCGATCACGCTGCCTCCCATCTAGGCTTCACTTGCACAAGCTCAACGACCCCTGTAACCATTTAGCCCAGCCCGTTCTACGTTAGGCCTACCCTATCCGGCCGGTCTACATTAGGCTAGCAGGTATAAGTCGTCTGCTTCTTGGCTGTTTCATTTGATTCTTTTATCGTTTTGTGGCTGGTTTCCCTTTTATTGTAGCCACACGCCTTACTTATTTTTTATCGCTTTTCGCCCCCTTCGTGTATTAACCCAAGACCCCCGTATCCACAAGAAGGAGAAATGGAGCAGCGTCGCTTGCAAGGTTTATGGGTCACGAAGTTGGTAATGATAGTCTGTAGTCCATACTTTTCGCCTTCTACATACACTGCGAGCAGAGTGACAGAAACTTGTTGTCTTGTCGTTTGTGCGTTTCCCTCGACAAGTCGTTGCGTCTCGCTGGCGGCATTGGCCAGGGAGAACGGCATGTTTGCTTTAGAAATGATGTCATCGAACAGAGCAGAAGTTTATGCTACTACAGAGCAGCATCTTGTCCCTATCTACCTTGTGGAGATTCTCCATCCGGGTCCCTCTACACTCGACTTTGTTCGACATTGTTTTTTCACTAAAAATTACATTGAGCCACATATAGTTCTTCATCGTTTCCGCTTGCGGAATTGCTTCTTTTTAGTGAACGTTATAGGTAGCCACATGGGTTAGTTGCTGGTGAATCGTAGTCTAAGGTGTAGTGTATCTTTTACTGTATAGGGTTAAAATGGACTGCGGCCAAATAGTTATAATGGTAAGCTTTACCTTCATTTTGATTTCTGCATTCGAGTATAATCGAGCACATAATGAACATATTTATAAAATAACACTGGAACAGTATACAAGCGTGTAATTGCATCTATTGTGCTTCACCTTTGTGCGATGGTGTAGCGACGCCTTGTATTTGTCGATAAGAAGTTCCACAACAGCGACATTGCCCTGTTGTGTGGCGATGTGCAGTGGGGTTCGATCCTCGCTGAGCACAAACATTTTTTGTTAGTGTACGAAGCCTTTATTAATAACATATCTAATATTAACACATTTAACATAATCAATTCATGTCATAGTTACGATTTTAGCTACAACTCTAGAAAAAAAAAAATGCACATTTGTTTCTATGCACCTGTCAATTAGGTTAGGGTCGGCATTATAGTTGTAGAATAATTTGACAGCGTGCTCATCTCCTGCCGTCGCTGCCAGATGCAGAGGCGTCTGTCCTTCGTACTGAAACATTCGCACATGAAGACAGCCTTAGTTAAATGAAATTAAAATACACCTTCACCTTCCGGCGCACTACTAGCTAGGTTCTTCGCGTAATACTCATTTGTTAGACTTGTAGCGACCTATATGGTAACCAAGAACGCTATATTATAGGCTTATGACAAATGCTGATGGTGACGAATTACTAGCGGTGAGTCAATAAATACACTTTTAATCGCTTTGCTTTAACCTCTTCAAGGCATATTGAAAGCAATAGCGGATAAGATCTGGACGTAAATTTTTCTGCAAATTGTCAAGTGTCACAAAGCAACAGTCGATCGAGCGCGTCGATCAATGCTAATCTGCACAAGTAAATGCGCCGAGTTTGAACGTAAAAGGACACAGTAGTCGGGATGCATAGGACATTTTTAATTGCACACTGTTCCTTAATATAATGGTTAGGCCGTAGGAAATATTCGAGAGCTGCAACGCCAAACTTTCAAGTTTCGCCTCGGCAGATTACGAACTTAGCATAACGCTTTAGGTTTTTCAATCTGGCGTTAGCAGTCGCAAATCGGTTAGGATTGAGTGTTAATTATCCTTGACCGGTCAGAAACATTTCACTACCAGTGGGCAGCGTTTAAAAACGTACATAATTTCCGTAATGCAAACAAATTTACTACTATAAATCGCTATTTTCGAAATAATTAACATTTGTTTAATATTGGAGAAAATTTGAAAATTAATATGCCTACATCCATTACGCTGATCTCGCTACACTGGACCACTTGAAAATTTATTTAGTCTTAAGGAGATGATAGCCAAAATCGGATAGGGTAGGTCGGCGGGCTTTTTTCTTCCAAGTTTCATTAGACCTATATGTATACAAAAACATCGGCAAAGAATATGCCTGTGTAACTAATTTTCGCGGTGTGGTAATGAGGACTCAAATGTATTCTCCAATGGTTTTTCATTTTTTCTATCAAGGATGTTGATAGCAAGGGAAACAAGCCCCCAGGCAAGAGAAAACACAATGATATAGAGCACTTAGTTCTATATATATTACTATACAGCGTACACGGAAGGTAATTAAATATGCTCATAACTTTGGCAGTGATTAACTTACGTTTTGATGATTGATTGGAGAATTGCATTCAACGAGGAATCGCATAATATCGAGGTCCTTGCGTTTCGTAGCGAGATGCAACGCTGTGTTGCCCGTTGTCGGATGGACGTACGTCACCTATCGCCAGAAGAACAAAAAGATGTTAATACTGCAACTAGCGTTGTTCTGAAAATTCATTAGGCTTCCGGAACCTATGAAGACGTAAAGAATAACAAGACGTCTTGGGATCTCCCTCTCTAGATAAACTATATAAATAGATAAAGTGAACATACTGTTTTTCCATATATGCACGAACTTGTGCTAAAAGTTATATACAAAAATCAATACCAGAAACAAAAAGTGCAGATGCGGTTGATTTGTACTTGTATGATATATATACCTGGATATGTAGGATAAAGCGTATATACCTGTTCCTTTGTCGACACTCCAAGTAGATCTCGGCATACACCGTGGTTTCCTACTTCTACTGCCAAAAACAGAGGGATATTGCCCTCCTGAAAAGCGAAGGTAGGTAAGTACCAAACAAGTTACTTTTCAGATACAATTAGCTTTTTTAAGTGACTATTATCCTTTTATTCTAGTGGACTTAATCGGTGTCTAAACTATAGCACGTATAGTCGCCACCCTGAAAGGAAACGAGGTAAAGCACCGATTGAAGTGCTTCATATATATATGTTACTAATCCGAAATATAAACAATGACCTAAAATGAGCTATAAAATTCGTCAAAAAGACAGATCGACGAAATCTCGACTAAGTGGAATAACCTCGGGACTAACCATGCACATGTAGAATATTATTACTCATTGCCAGAATCACTCATAGCGAAGATCGGTTGCCAGTCTCCGGTAACCAATCTTCGCTAGGAGTCTTGATAACCCGTGATTCTTATTCCCTTAAATTTCTAGAACTCTAGGTACAAGGGATTGCTTGTATGACGCGAGCGTATTATAACACAGAGGCTCTTGTAGTCAAAAGTAGGCCACGAAAAATACACTCTATCATCACTATCCATAAAGGAGACTCATGCTACCGCGGGCAGCTTTTACACACAGTATATTGTGACGCATCTATTATTTACACCATCGCTTATTACTCTGTCATAGATAAGCCTTATAGGTGACTAATTTATAGACGATAGAGATATAAAATGATAAATCTGAGATGTTCTCAAAATATTTACAATCCTGAACGTTCTCTACAGGTTATATCAGTAGAGCCTGTCGGTCAAAAGATAGCGTTAAATCAGTTTACTGCAACACGCGCAGCCCAAACTCTACTCAGCTTGCTGAAGTGTGGTCTGAAATCCAAGTTCTTATTAAGTAAGCCTTACGTTCGCGGCCTACACGTCTAAAACGAACATTCAGCAAAGAAAGTGGATTGGCCTGGTGGATCAGGGTTAGCCTGCGCAGGTTATGTGTTGCTGGTGAGACACTTTTCCTACCTACAACACGCCGTTCCTAGAGGCTATTAACGAACGTTTACATTGTAGAACTTTATTATATAAGATATATAAAAAAACAATGGGCCTTTAGCAAGCGGTACTACACAACTAAGGCTGCAGAATCTTTTTTTCGGCCATTTACCTCCTAAAATGATAACGGAGAAACAGCCTAACTTCGGAAGCGGTGTTAAAACTGTATTTTATTTCACCCTGTGGATTTGAATGGCTAACTTTCGTTGACAATACAATGAGAAAGGTTACGCATTGAGGTACAAGCCAATTTAGGTACACAAAGTCTCTATTGCTTAGCAACTTTTTAAATGGATTATTCTTTAAGTGAAGTAATATTAATGCGCGTTTACTCTCTGTGTTACTGGTATATTTGTTTTCTAAATAATTTCGAAAGCCAGAGTACCGCACATGTGTCAACAGACAAAGATGCCTATAAATGATTTTAAAACATAATTATTAATTGTATTATTTATATGCATTATGTTAAAAGATTGTATGACTACTTGCAGGGCTCAGCGTGAACACTTTAAATTTACGCTCCTAGTAAAACGGAATCTCATGAGGTCTTCAACCGTTTCTGCCACGATGCCAGAATTTGGTGCCACGTATTATAAGCAGTAGGTTATAATTTCGAAACGAATTCACCTATAATTGGAAATGAAAAATGTCTCACCTTGTCGGGAAGTAGGCGGACGTTCTTTTCGCCCGCCCGGAGGAGTAATTGAAGCGGAACAATAGCGGCACCAGTTGCCCGAGAACTTAACACGTGCAAGGGCAAATGGCCCTTCGTCTGCCATCGACAAGTGAAAATAGCAGTAAGTTACACTTTAGCATCACTATCCCTAACATGTACAACGTGAATCCAGCTACAGGTAAACACGTAAGAAATAACATCATTGCCTGCTGATCGAAGCGCTTAAGGCTGAATGCATACGATTGACGAGTGTCACTAATGTAACTTTGGTGACGAGGTATGAGGCTCACATTTTCGGTAATCGTTGGGTCGGCCTTTCGGTTCAGAAGCAGTCGAACCATGTCCTCTCGAACATGGTACGCAGCCAGATGAAGGGCGGATTGTCCATCCTACAGTTTTAGCAGAGCGTAGAAAAACAATCAAAAAAACAATGCCTAGTACGTGTATCTTGTTAATGACGTCTCGATGATGGCAGCTGCTACAGCAGACATAACAGTTATTAACCGAAAAGTATCGTAAGAGCTGTTTTTATATTTCAGCTGCTGATTATAGTAATCAAGGTGGTACATTTGGAAGTTGCCTGACTTTCCAACTTGCTATATATAATATGCCGACAATGTATCCGCATGTTTTCTAATTTACCTATGATCTACCTAACTTAGATCTAAACACATGTTTCGCTAACCTTCATAAAGACTGGTATCTTAAACAGAGCAAGACTTTCCACTCATAGTTAATCGATTTAAAGTTTGTTTTGATCATCTTGTTATAGTTATTACAGTAAGTAAAAACATACTTAGGCTTGCAGTATGCCGAAATATATTTAGAATAAAATGTGTATAACCCTTATATATATATATATATAAGCTATACGTGGACATGTCGTGCAAATGAGAGCCAAACTCGTTTAACTCGAGATTTAGCTACCGTATCTTTTCCAAAATACGGATTAGTAAATAAGGATAATTTGGAGATATTCCATACTAGAAGGCAAAGTAAATAATTTAAATGCTATCTCAATTGTGCGATGCTGCTATCGCTTTGGATATAGCTTACAGTATTTATGAAAAATTAAGTTGAATGGGTTTTGAGTTCCTGATAAATGTCTGACGCAAGCTCACTTGGCCTCGATCGAAGCCGATCGTCTGTTTCGATACGGCTCTCAAAATTAATATTGTGGTCGTTTATTATTGTAATAAATTCATCTAGTTTGTGATTTCATGTCTGTTTTATTTACAGAAGAGACATTCTTAAAAGAACCAGATTAATCTCACAGTTAGTGTACAGCCACTTACGTAGATTTGTATCTGTTTTAGCAACTTGATATAGGTCATCGCCACTAGCGATGTTGAACTGGCTTAACGATAGCTCATTTGTTTAAGAAGATTTGTAGAACCATACCGTTTCAAAAAATCATACTTTACTCATAAAATATAACTTTTCCCTTTGTTTTTGTCGCATGAAAACTTCCCATATAGATGGGTCGTCTCGCAAAATTTGATTGCGTTACCGTTAGTGACCACTTACTAACGGCACAGAAGATACCCGTTTTTTACGGTAATTCAAGTTACCTGTATTTGTTTGAAAAAAATGACTCCTGACAGCAACCTGTTTAATTTCTCTATGGTTATCGGGAAGAGCTAAGGCTTTCATAACGCATACATAATTAGCTGAATGTTTAGGAATCAAATATTTTAGGGATTTTTTAATAATAAAAAAATTTAGGGAATAAGGATAACGAAGGCAAAAAAGGAAGGAGGGCTTGTTCTATTAAAATATCGTAGAAGGATACAGTTAAACTTCATAAAAATATAAAACTTACGTTATTATATATCAATAAGTTAAAAAAATTTACTCTTGAAAATTAATTATTCGAAATTTCGGCGAAAAAATATTGTGTTGGCGGCAAAATATTTGCACAAAACAAAATCTTTATAAGAAAAATTTAAATTAGAAGGTAGATTTTGATATTATGAACAGTATTGAGATTTGATTTAAGTTGATTGGCTAAATCTGTGCCAGCAGCTGCGATTAGACAGTTAAAATATTTTTTAAATATAGTATTTTTAGAAGATGGTGAAGTATTTTTAAACATTTTAATAATTTTTAATTTTTTAAAAAATAATAATTTAAACTAGGGTTAGATACGATAAGCTATTCATACACTTAGACAAAAAGCATACTTTTTCAAAAGGCTGTACTATAACATTAAGAAAACACTGGGAATTGCGCGTGCTAGGACAATTCGCGTAATCCCGAATGTATAGCTTATTAGTCCGCAAACTCATTCAAAGGAACCAAATACAATTAAAGCCATATCGGATACCGTCACTTTTGAGGTTTAGAGGTAACGTCAAGTGACAACGATACCATTTGATGTATCGACGCTATATGTATCTTTGTTTGCTTCTCTAAATTGATTTTTTACCTCTATAGACAACGATATATATATATATATATATATATATATATATATATATATAAAAAAAAGGAGAGGCAAAAGGGACGAATACATCCAGATACTGTACACACTTTGAGGTATGATCTTCGAAACATCACTTCTGTAACCGTTCCTTACTTGAACTGGAAAGCCCATTCCGCGCCTTCAATTTAGTTTTTACAACCAAAAAGCAATCTAGATGGCCCTATACAATATTTAAGACTTTTTCAGAGACGAACGAAAAAGCGACTTGGAACAGCTAACTTACTCAGTTTCCTCTCGGCTACAAAATGTATCACTAGGGTTATTGGCCGCATGCGATCTGTTTAACAGTCCGCATGTTTCGTCTGAGGTCCGCGAGTTCAGTTATCATCCATCGATCGATCTAAGGGAGCGGTGCTTCTCTGTTTGTTTGTTTGTATTCATCGTTGTTGATACTATACAGCAATGAATTCAGGTACAATCAAATTTGAAAAAAAAAAGCTTGTTTAGTTAACGAGATCTTTAGTCAAATATATTTAAAAATAAGAGGTACGTTCATACTATGTTTGATACATCTACTTATCTCGATGTCTAGGCACATCTGTATCTTCATATTTGGCGAAGTTTAAAAGTCTAGGATCAGGCATGGCTAGGATTGTAGGAGTGGATTACGCCGTCTTCTGCATTTAAGATAAATGAACACAAATATAGAAATGAAGTTCCCCCTCAAGAATCTTTAGCTCCTTGAGGGGGGGAGCCTAAACTTAGTCAAAACTGCAAGGGATGCTGTTGTCTCGACACGTGGTCACTCTAAACACAGGTTTACGAATTATAATTTCTAACTTATTACACCTGCCTGCCTATATATAACACACCAACGATAAATAACATGAGGGTGTATCTCACTCATTGTGTATGTTATATGCATATAGCGAGATAAGCTTCTCCCTTCCGTGAGGTGATATCCATAATAAAGCTTCCTTGCCTCTAATCAAATGTAAGTTACCAATGAAAACCTGCTATAGAACGATCGGTGTGGCCTCCATCTACAATCACCCGGACAACAGTTGCCTAGGAGCTCATACGCGACTATAAAATCACTGACGACTACAAAATGATCGCGACGACAACGCCGCCTGTGTAAAAGTATAAATGACGATGGTGGTACAACAAATAACAGTGGGTTAATCGTATAAATTACACAATGAATGCTCAGGCATTCCTGACCCCTTGCTCTTCCCAGCAAAAAATATTTTTGTCGCTACTTCTGTTGTTATTGCCGTTCTAGAAAGTATCTTAGTCAGAACAACGACTGTTACCGTTGTGGAAAATGCCGTACCACCCCATATAATATACATAAAAGAAAGGCAAGCATCGTTGTCCTCCTGTTGCAGCTGTTGAGTTTCTGTGTGTCACACGAGCGCCAGCCGTACGCAGGGGCTTGTTCCTGCAGCCTTTACGGGTCGGGATATAAATAGTCGCTACGAAAATGTATGGTCGTTGTGACCCTATCGCACTGAATCATAAGGTATGGTTCTCTTCGTAACTGTGCCCCCATACCACAAAACAAGCAGGCCATAATGGCTGTCAATGAATTACAGGTATCGGCGATATTGTCATGCTTTGCATGCTCGAACAGTAGTACGATATGAGGAATATTTTCTCTCAGGAAAGGACGCAGTAGACAACGACCATAGTCGGGATCTGATAGTAGATGTCCTATCATCTTGACTTACTGTGATATTCAATTCGATCCAAATGCACTCTGTTTGTTTAGTAGATATATTACAAAACAATATGTATTTATTGTTTAATTCTTGTTACTATCTGAGTGGACTCGATACAGAATGTCGTTAATTATTACAGCAGTTGGAAAGAACGATGATAACTGCGCCCATTGGCATAGTGTTTACCCGTCTAGGATTGTAATGATACGGAATGTTAACATTTTGTTTTCTTTCTCGTTTTTTGTGATGATGCCAGATAATGTTTTGTTTTTATATTAAAAAAAAATTAGAATATAGAACGTTAAAATACTTTGAAATTGTGTTCTATATTTTTTATTTTCTCTATTGTAGAAGTGTGTGTGGGCAAGGTCAGACGTCTTGTGCAATGGACCCCCTCACGTATTTACACTAGAGATAGAGCTTAGATACGCCTCAACCTAATTCTTAAGATACGATCATCAGGCCTCACGGGGGCTCAGAGTTAGCTATTTTATGGAGGTTTTTCGAGGATTTGGGCATGTTCACTATAAACAACCGAACAGGTCTGCATGATTAATTAAGTGGCCTGGATTACATGACATTGATATCTGTAACGGAATTTAGAATTGCTGGTAGTTTACTTGTTAAAAAGACATCATTTCTGTGATTTGTATTTCAACGTTCGTCTGGAAATGAGGCAGCTCCTAACGTGTGTCGGACCGTCATAGTCAGCCCAGTCCACAAGTGACCGCCAGTCATGGAAACGACCCGTTTTCCTAACCTTGGTCGCATGCAAAATATTCAAAAAGTATAATATTCCGCGCTATCTGCGAGCGGCCAAGACCTAATCTAAAAAGAGAACCCCGAATAGGTCATGAAACTTTTGCAATGCTCCGATACAACACACAGACCCAAAATGGGTAAGCTCTCAATATATTTTCTCTTTAGGTCTTATGACAAATTTCTAAACATTTTCCATAAATATGATTGGATTACATCATACTTAAAAGAAGGGATTTTCGTTCAGGTAGACGACAGTTTCTCCTCGAATTCACAGTCCACCTTAGATTGCTCACGGAGAGTGATTCTTAGCCCCTTTTTTCATATTGATTGTATACTGATTTATTGAATCGTCTTATGCCTAACTGAAGTCTACGTTGCAGTATACACAGAAGTCAATCAATGATTAATCAACGGCTGCTTTCGAAGAATCTTTAGAACGCTATAAAGAATGGTCGTTTAATCTTAGTCTCAAACTATCTGTGGCAAAATGCGCCGTATTGTATTTTAAGCACTGAAATCTTGATGTCAACTATAGTATTGGGAATAGGAATTTATCCAAAATAATCTTTTACGAAAAACTTAATTGTACTTACTGCCTTCTCTAAAGTACAACGTCGATGTGATCGGAATTGTAGCCGCTGGGAAAATTATAAACCTTGCATACAGCTGTATGTACCGTTAATCGGCGATACCTTTCGTGTATCTCTATTGAAGAATAGAATATGTCTTTATATAATTATTATAGTAAAGAGTCACGGAAACAAAACGTGACATATTGGCTCGTCTTAGGAGAAATTCTTAGACCATTGTTGTAAAGCCATTGTTAACAAGCGAAACAATAACAACGCTCGTCCAATAATAAGCGGTTCAACGCTCCAGATAGTCTCTCGGTTTATATTAAAGCTTTAATTTGGGTAAAAGCCTCGTTGAATAACGCTCTAAATAGACATACGTCACACTTAGACGAAGAATTTCTTCCAATAGCTCAGTGTTAGCTATCAGTGTAACTAGCTGACTCTGTTCTACTAAAACCTATTAATCCTAATCCTGCAATCCTGGGGAAACAATATCTAGTAGCTTCTCAAAAATAATGCACGCAATATACCATTAAGCCACCTGGCACCGAGTTATCTATATTGAATTTTATTCGTTTTCTAGAAATGGAACTATGGATTGTGTGGTACCAAAAGAGTATGCTGGTAGCAACCGTACTCGTGAAGTGGGCAATATATAAGGTAAAGGGATTTAGATATGTTTATGCAGTTTTGCGGTAAAACAAAAATTAAATTGGGCCCCGGACCTAATTTCATGGAGAAATTATAGATTTTTGCGATCGCATAAACTTCTGCATGGTTAAACAGATTTATTATATGGTAAACAGCCTCATTTGGCCATATTGCAAATCAGGACCACTTTGTTCTTGAACAGGAATTTCTTAAATGAACAAAACCTTCGTAACTACTTTAGTTTTTAGTGTTTATCCGAATGAGATCGTGTCGGGAGTATTATTTTTGCTTAAGCCGACGATCCTATTTTCTCCTTTCAACGTATTAAAAAAAGATATTCGAGGCTTTCAAATTAGACTTTTGTTAATTCTTTAGCTTGGTAATGCCTTAAGGCAGGTTTTCTAATGGACATGTGTGTTTGATTTATAAGGGTATCATATGTAGTAGTACTACGTGAAAAAATGGTTTTCCAAGGAATAATCAAGGTTATCTAATATCTATAACATTATGACCTCATAAAGAGGTTTGTTATTAAAAGCAGGTTGTAGTCAGAAACCTAAAGGATTGTTAGTATTTTTCATATTTTTAATTTTTTTGTTTTTGGTAAAGGTTAGCTATAAGGCTTTTTTTTTTTATTATTATATATTTTGCTAGGAGTCCTATAGAAACATTTGAATTTCAATCAGAGTTCGTTATCGTAAGGTTTAATATAAAAACATCCACCACATACCCTAACAATGGTTTTTTCAAGTTGACTATATTGACTAGCGATGACTAGAAACGTTGGCTAAATGGACACGAAATTGTAAAAGGTCAACTCATTGGATGAAGTATTATTGTTACTGAATTTTGTTTGTCATTATCTATCAATAGGGTTGCTGTGATGTATAATAATACTGGTCAGAAATGGCCTTCAAGTTCGCCTTACTGTATGCATCATTATTATGCACCCAGGCTACCCATAGGTGTAGGTACGTGTATGTCCTCGTTTAATGATCATTGCTAAGTGCCATATCGAGTCGGTTTGGCAACTCGGCGTAACTTGGCTATTAATTGAACATCCATCGAGTTACCCTAAACCCTTTTTTTCTTCTGTCACCTACCCCGGTTCCTTACAACTGGCCCTCTCCAAGGTCAGTCAAAATTGGCCCCTCTTGTCGCACCGCTCTGCTAGTTTTTACGTGCTAGCCATCAGCCGTCCTTTCGCCCTTATAGCCGACTGATGCGTTCGCGTACGTTGGCAGAGGCCAGGCTCTACACAAATAGCCGGTTATGCTCCTTGCTACCACGACTACATAGGCCTGCACACATTACTTCGTCGGTGTACGTGAGATGAACAGTGTAACCAAACGAGGGCGCTGCGGTGCCACAGCCTCCATGTTGTCAATGGCGGCCCTGTACGCTAATAGAAAACCTGTGCTACTGCTATTGATGCTATTCCGACTTCTTGATTTCCCAAAAAATTTAACCGAAATCAAACAGTCGCAATCGCTTCGCTAAAGACTTTTGGTAAAAAACAGGTTGGCATCCAGACCCAAGAAGTTTTGACATTGCTGCCAGAAAAAGATCGAATCATTGTCAACAAGAAGAAGGACACCTGAAGAATACCAATGTGAGTGGTCGGATCGGAGAATTGTGCATATACGTGCATCTCAATGGTGGCACCATTTGTCCGTTTGTTAATATATAGGACTCACAGCCTATGATGCGTTGAATCTGAGTGGGAGTGACACGTGTCGAATCGCGTAAAGCTGATCTAAACTATAAATAGTAAAGTCAATTGTTTAAGGCCACTGGTAGCTATGATCGTTTCAAGCGGTTATAGTATATGATCCACTAGGTATCTTTCGTTTGTAATCCACGGCTACGTATGACCTAGAGGAAAAAGCTATTCCAGTTTATCATATCATGTTGCCAATAACAGAGACGAGTTAGATGGTCCTCAAAGATGATTTCATGCCATTATTTATATGGACTGGTCAAAGAAACGACCGTGCGTCGAATTTGCACACTAGAGTTCCGTCTGCTAGCTTGATAAACGACTTGAATTTGTTGCCAAGCGTGAATAAGAAACGTGAAAACTGATTTTTTTTTTCTTTATTCTACTATAATGTTTTCTTCGAGTAAGAAGGGAAAGCGGTCTTTCGGCGTCTGCGACGGAAGAGGGAGATCTCTTAGAGAGTAAGAGTATCGAAAGTTAAAGGAAGCGGTGTTGCGATCGGCAATGCATTGATCCTTCATGTGAATAGGCTGTCTTCCTAAAACAAACCTAAAAATCTAAACTGGCGGTTTGGACTTTAGAAAATGAGCGAACGTCGAGTGTAGTTTGATGTCTTCGTGCCGGACAAACTGCAGCAAAATTATAAACTTTCTTAATCACCCTGAATCAGCAATTCAGGTCATTGCGACGCTGGTGGAGAGGTCGAAGCAACTAACTCGATGCCAGAACATTGAAAGCTTCCTATGGAACTGTTTCGAAACAGATTGAACGGATAAAAAGTTGCATTTTTGATGCTGATAATGCGTTTTGAGTTTGCGTATTAGACTGTTAAAATGGCGGTGGATCGTTCAATGTTTCGAATTGTTCATGGCCTTCTTTGAATACTTTGGCTTATTAACAACGAGGAAAGATCCGCTATGAGTGTCAGAAATAGCGAACCCATTAACGACGAACCACTAGCTTGTCCATGACATTGTCATCCTTGGTAAACCTAAACCTTCTTAGTTTGTGCCCATATTCTAGACATTGTGTATATTCAAGCAGACATTCTGCTCTACAAGGAGCAACTCCGTTATCGAGAAAGTTTGTCAGGATGCCGTAAATATTGTAGTGAAACCTTGGACAGTTAATGTGCCAAGCATTACAATGCCACATATTACCTAGAAAGATAGTTTTTATCAAAACAGTACATAAACGAACGATTAATTTACATAGGACACCCTGTAGTTCCTGTAAACTTCCAAATAGCTGAAAGTCTTTACGGTCTCGATTTTTTTAGGTTTAGGACTCGATTAGGTAAGGTTTAGAGTTAGTAAAACTACTTAGTCTACCAATAGTAAGCAGTTTTTTGTCATAAGCTTGTCAACCATTGCTGGGCTGCTAACTTAGATCCTCAAAACTTGCTTTCCTAGTAATCTTGACGCATCACCAGGATGACGGCGGTCCAAATAACGCTGAGACCCAATCCGTTCTCAATGCCACTCTCAACTGCTCTCGTCTGGACCGACTACCGTACAGGGTCTCCAACCATCGATTTGCAGATTCCAGGTTAGTGTATTAATTTTTGCTATAGATGTCTATGACGTATTTAACCATTTTTCGAAGCAAGTCAGTTTTCTGGGACCCTCTTTCGATGCACCGGAATCAAGAATATCATTGTATTCGTTCAATTGGCACCTATAAAGCTATATCTGAGTGTTAATTTTGCCTAAAGATAGTAAGCAGCCCATCTTTAAATCTAGTATAGCAACTTCATATTGTCCAGAGGCACGATGGAACTAGAAGCATCAATGATTTACTATAATACCAGATTTCCAGACCCATGAGTGCTTTCAAACCATCTATCAATTACTAAGTTCTCGTTGGCTCTGTGGTTTATTGTTTACACATTTCTAAAGTCCGAGCCATTCTTCGTCATCTTGGCTGCCAAAGTTTTATATTGGCTATATCCGCGGATTCACTATAGGTTCCCCTTATTGTGTCCGTCATCTGACGGCGCGGTATAGACGTAAGAACGACCTTCGTCTTCCTTTTAGAAGTGAAGAAGTTCTGCAGTAGTAGAGTCGGTGTTGACTCTCCGCAGTAAGCTGCGTCACATGGGGATGTAGGCGGTGAGTGCAGAGGAAAGGGCACGAACGGAAAAGGAAGGGAAGAGCGCCCCTTGAACCCAGAAGAAGAAGAGAAAGAATGAGTTAGTCTTGTCAGGCGCCACCGTCACCGCCACCACCACCACCGCCGTCGCATGGCCACGTCGCTTACCCTCACTTGGGCTTGGGCTGGGGCACTCTAACGGCAGTGGCTCCGGGTACTCGGTGGTTACTTAATGCCAGTTCGTGCGTCGTCGTCGTCGATGTGTAGTGGGAAAAAGCCGAAAGAGTTCACTCAGTCGGGTTCTAACCGCTGATGATGCGTCTGCCCTTGAGTGTTGAAGCTCGATGCACTTCCCGAAATGGATGCCCCCGCCACGGCAGCGGCCGTCCAGTGACCACTTCATGGTCCAGGCGGATGCCCACTTAAAATGCTGGATAAATAACTTTTCTTTGACAAAGAACTACAAAAAACGACACTAACAGCAAGAGTAGCGCCAACAGCTAGAGTCTTTTAGAGCTACAACATTATGAATTGCATGAATCAATATCGGTTCACATAGACGGTGACTAATATAGCCAGGTTATCAATGTTACCGTAGTACGGAGTGCCGCAAACTGAAAGGGTATGGCTGTTGCACATGGTGTATTGCACGGTCAGTGCCGTTGTGACGTCACACAGTAAGCAGCACTTTGTTCCCCTGTATTATCGTCGATGCTCGATGTTGTCGTTGCTTTACTCATTATAACTTCTGTTCATCTTCTGCTGTTATCAATAATTATGAGTAAATGACATTACGTTATTATTGCTATTGATAATGATGCCGAATGGTACCGAGTTAATCGGTACTGTTATTGGTAACCGAGAAAAAATGAAAAGCCGGAAAAGCGTGCCTGTTGCCGTCAGTGAAAAGAGAAAACGTGTAGTTAGCATTTAGTGTTGAAGCTGGTCATTTATTTAAGATGTCCTATAAGCAATAGACTTGAAAACGTGAATTGGCATCTCCCTCCAGACCGGAGTTCCAGTGATCATGTGAACGCGTGCGGTGTTCATCTTAGTTGTATGAAAACGACGATGATAATGATGACGACTGGCAACAAGGCAGCGTAAAGCCGGCGCCGGATGCTAACCATTGTGATGGGCTTCAGGCCGGCTGCGTGTGATGCAGCATATCAAACAACAACTCGTGCTCAAATTGCACCAACTTCGCCTTTCAGGCCGTAAACCGGAAGGTCCTAGAGCACCTTTGGTTCTTGCGCACGAAACATCCCCTGCCAGCTCTGATCTTCCAAAGAGGTGCCTTAAGAGCGCCCCACAAACACCCACTAAAAGCGGCCAGCCAAAGAAAATTGTCAAGTTCGCCGATGACATGGGACTTGATTTGACTGCGGTAAAGGTGAGAGCCCTTACGGCGTTGCAAAACCATTTGTTTTATGATAATGCATTTTCCAATAAGACGGTTCAACGGAATTGAGTCAAGCGAAAGAACAATGGTAACTTTCGAATTCAGTTGTCTCCAATTGCTTTTTAACGTAAACTATACCAAAGGGAAACAGCGTTTCATAGAGCGCTTGCTTTGTATATTGCGCTTGAGCATGAATGGCTAGATGCATACGCAAAAGTCAGTTGGGCCATAGTTGGCACGTAGTCTTCCGTAACGCACGGAATTTTATGAGGCTTATTCTATAGCCAGTAGATCTAACTCCGTTACGTGCAACACCTATTGAAGGTAATGGCAGCGACGCCCCCTTTGCAAAGCCCCGAGGAAACTCCTGCACCAGCGCCTAGTCCCGCCGCCGTGGAAAACTCTATGCCTATCCTTTCTTCTAGTATAGCCATTCCTAAGACGTCTGCCCTAGTCAGAGTTAGAGAGTTCCAGCCGGCTCGAAATATCAAACTTGAGGTCTGTCAATCGAGCGGCAGGTACCAGGCCAAGTTCGAGCAGCCAGGTGAGTACCGCGGTAAATCAACCGTTGTCCGTTAATATCTACTTAGATTTTTTACTCTGCTAATTATACTCCTAGTTGATCCGCGGAGTTAACTAACGCTGCTAATTTGCTACACTGAAGTTTTGCTTCCTTTCAGAGTGTAGCATGGGGCGGCTGCTGTAAGTGTGCGATCATTTTTGAATTGATGATGCACTCTTTAATGATATTTCTGAGACCTGGTAAAAGACTTGAAAAATGGAAGGCTCAAAGCATTTGCAAAAAGTGAGCTTTTCGGTATCACAAGATAGCCCAACCCTTAAGGATAGCCTATTTTGTGCTGTGCCCTTCTAGGTGCGACGCCTAACTTTTGGCAGCGACTTCGGACGCAAAAGGTTTGTCTTGAATCTGTGATTGCCAGCTACAACTCGTCAGTGCACATTGTTATTCGAGTTCTGAACGTCGCCTTTCATAAAAGCGTTCTCTTGCGGTATACATTAAACAACTGGGAAAGTTACACGGACATCGAGGCCGACTATATGCCAGCCGAGTGCAAGGATATAGGTGGATCGGCGCATACGTCGTCGCCGACTGACCGCTTTTCTGTGAACCTGTGTCTGAAAAGTTCCCCCCGTTCGGTTCAATTTTGTGTGTGTTATCGCGTCGACGGCAAAGAATACTGGGATAACAACAATCACCAGAACTACCGGATGGAGTTTGAGGAGAGTCAACAGTTAACGCCATTTTACTGAGCGTAAACGTGTCCCCACCTCGTATTGGCAATACAGAAGACAAGAGGCAACTGCTCGTTTACTGAATTTTTCTTTTTCTTTTCAAATCGAGGTGTTTGACACTTCAGCATAGCGCTTTGTTTCAGAAATGAAAAGAGCTCAGGCGTTATGCTAGACCAAACGTGACTACGTGCCATGTCGTGCAGCAAGAAAAGCAATCCATAATAGGAAAGTAGTTTCAGGGAACAAAAATCCCGAGAATATCCGTTACTAGATTACGATGACATCCTTTTTAGTACCCGAAATTAGGAGTGGTAAAGTTCTTCCAATACATCGGTCGAGAATCCCTGACAAAATTTTCTATACCAGATACATTTTAGAAACTAGCTCTATAGTTAGGAAATCAGCTTTCAGATTAAATATTCAATTACGTTGTTTATACGCCTAGCCAAAGAGAAAATTAAGCGTCCATAAAATGGGGTTTTAAAAAATGTTCACATTAAAAATAAGCCACATTTCTGTCAATTTTCGTTTGGTAAGGCTATGACGTTGTCTCTTCAAATCACCTCACGGCAATAAGTTTACATGGTGTGCATTTCGGGTCCTAACCCTTAAATTTTCATAGACTTTTGTAGATAACGAGCAACAAGTTAACTGTAATAAACTATGATCATATGGAGTAAAGCATCTGCGAAACGTAGGTTTTAAAAAAAAATTATTCATAATAGCCTGCGCTTTCTATAACAGGACAGGATAAGGGAGTGCCATCATGGACGTTTGGTAGGGCAGAACGGGGCGTGATCGGCACCCTTGCTCTCATTGATGCACTATCGGCTCTGACGCGCAAACTGTTTCTAAGGAATTTGAATTTTTTCAAATAAATTTGAGAAATTTTAGGCCAAAGGCTAACTTTGACCGAATAATTGAGAACTAATGAGACCCACCTTAATCGAACGATAGCTTCAGTAACTAAACATATTCTAAATGCTACGAATTCTATTCGATTAGCTATTTATATCCGTTTAAAGAGGGTCCATCATACAAATCAAACATCAGTATAATACTTCTGAATAGCGTATCTAGCTGAGCCGAAGTTAAATCAGCAGACGGCCGACGTCTGACCGATTGGAACCTGCGGCCAGATTGGAAAAAAATCTTAAGGTTTGTGTGTCGACAAAAGGTAACAAGAATCCAATTAAATGATTGCTTCCTAAGCGACATGGCTAGAAGACGTCTACGGAAGGAATAGTAACGCTAGAGAGTGTATGATGAGGTAAACTGTGGCTAGGGCTAGTTCAAAGGATGTGTAAAATGGGGACGAGGTAGTGAGGAGGGTCAGAATTGTATCCGTTGGAAAAGCGATTGGACTTGGAATAGACCGGTCTTACTATAAGCGAAGCACTGAAAATGAAGTTAGCCGGGATGCTGGTTTGTTTCCGTCGGTCAGTGAGACGAAAAAAATAGAGGCCGTCATTACCGTTACTGCAGCTGATCGCTTACGGAATGCATTCAGAGCGTCATAAGCGCGAAGTTATTGGTAGGAACCAGGTTTAGGAAATTCGGGTGTTCAGTATCTGTCGAAGGGTTCGTAGTTAGAGTTTTTCGAGTAGCAATTGGTCGCCTTAGGTGTAAAGTTAGTCCCCTCCCTACCATCGCCTCTTGGGGTAACTCGTACAAAATCATTTCTCTGCTAAAGGGCAGAGGAGAAACCCGCTCCAGACTTGATGAGACAACATTTACCGAAGAACACTGAAAAGAGGACCCTGGAAAGACGTTGGCGATATAACGATTTAGTGTGACGAAGCCGTGCTCTCTAGCTTGCTACGAGGGGTTGTACACAATACGGTGTTTGGGGTCCATTGGATACAAAGTAGAGATGTACAGTGATCAGGGATTTGTGTTCTGTGGCATGACATTCTCGCGTGTTTAGAGTGCACTAGGTCCACGATTGTGTGCGCAAAATGAAAGCGACAAATTGTTTATTGCAGTTGAGTGCGAAGTTCTGAAAAGTGTTAAGAAAGGCTTTAAATGAACCAAGATATCGTTTGGAAATACCTAAAAACCCATACAATAGGGTATAGAGATCTGTTGTCCTATAATGTTATTCTGTACTGACAAGAATAATGTTAATAATAAAAAAAAATTAGCCCTTTGCACACAGTCTGTAGCAAAGTTCGTATCAAAATCATACAGTTAGATTATGATTAAATAAAATATCATCATTAAGTACGAAATGTTGCCTTTATAAGATTGTGCAGGTTAGAATAAAGGCGCGAGTGCTGGCAAAATATGAAGAGCCCGCAAAAGGTCAATTGATAATGTTTCGGACGGAACTACTCGTGTTGTGTTATTATACAGACGTAAACAATGATCGTAGCGTGTTTTGTTTCAGACAAATAATCGTTGAATATGAGTGCATGGCTGGATTTTCTAGCGTAACCGCTCACAACAAGTTTTAGTTTTGCCATTAGAGGCTTCCTCGCTATCTAAGCAGTATCACTGAGCGGGTCAATACACATCTGCAAGCTAAACGTCTAAAACAAGATCGTAGAGTATCTAAAGTACCGATTAATCTTGTGGTGCTGGCATAATTACGATCGAAAACGAGATAAACCTTAATCGAGCGCCACGATGCCAGCGAACTAAACGAAACAAAAGTACAAGTGTAGTTCATGCACTAGTGGCTATATATATATATATATATATATATATATATTCGAAAAGGCGAGTGAAAACAGTTTCAAAGACGAGCTGGGTAGGTGAAAGGACATTAAGCGACATATACAACGGAACACAATATTGTATAGTAAGCGACGATCTGATGGCAGAAAAATGCAAATAAACTTAGAGCAAATAAATATACATACATATATATATACATAAACCATATTTCATTTACTAGTATTTGCGTATCTTAGCTCTCGCATCACTGCATCGAACAACACGCAAATACGTCTAGACATGTAGAAAGTGTAACACGCTAGTTAATAACAAACCAACAATAATATTAACAAAAGCAAGAACAGGAAGGGTTAACACGAAGCTATATTAACTGCCCACACTAACTACTACGAATTCTATAAGGCTACCTAAACAATATCAATAACAGTAGTAACAAAAATAACGTGGACCTGAAATCTTGAAGGGACATCGAACCTCGTTAACTGGTCTCAGTGAGAAAAATTTAACAGCAAGGTATTTTCCTACGAAAGATCCTATTATCTAGAAACTATTGCTTGATGATGCTAATTAACCACACCTGTTAATGACAGGCAAACGAGTGTGCTGCTGCGAGTGCATGTGTAATTTTGTTATATAGGATTTTTAGAGGATATAAGCTGTTATTGCAAAAACTTTATCCGACAGGCGATATGTTTCAGGCCCTTCCAAAAAACATGTAAAATTCAGACTGCGTCAAATGCTTGACGACCTTGTGACTTGTGGACTGAGGACTGCTAGCGCCTTGTGTGATCTCTGAGCTCTCTCCAACACCAACAAACATCCAACCGCACCGTTTCAGTGCCGTGGTGGCGATGACGGTTCGATCAGGCTTTTCTTCACGCATTTGTGACAATAATAACCCACAACAAACAACAATAAGCGCAACTATGTTATTGGTAATGTCGATAGTGATCGATAGTTCGATCATACAGATGTGAGAAAGAGTGCACGATGTGGAAGGGCTTTGTGGTGCCTAACCTTTGCATGATATATTTTTTGTAAATCCTGTACAAAATGGGCGTAAAACGACGACATATGGATATGGTTTAATGAATTATGCTAGAATAAATGATAAAATTAGTTAATCTTCAATAAAAAAAATACTTCTTGTAGTAAAAAAAAAAATTGTCATTTTTGGTAGTAACTGGGATACGGTGGATGAAATAATTGTGTGCATAATTTATAGGAAACTTATTGGTACGATACAAACGGTAAATATAATCATGCTCACCTCTAAAACATTTCGAGGCACTCGTAAGTAAACGAAAAAAACTATTTTCTACATTGATCTAACAAGCTACATGCTAAAAACCCACAGTAACAAAGAGTATTTTTACACTGGTTTAATTGTATTATATGGTTTTCTATTAGAGAACACGCGTCACAATTCGTATTAAAACAATCTACAAAATTATTTTGTGACTAACTACATTCTAATAAAGACTCTATTGTTTTGTTAGGCAGGCGGATTTTAAAAATTGGCAAACTGTCATTTTTATTGGAGTTGGAACCAGCCGAAGTCGAGTGCCACGACGGTTTGGGGGGTACGTACAAACCCTCGTCTATGAAGCATGAATTGCGTCGTTTACTAGATGTTGTGCCCAGTATGGCCAGCCAATAGCCTAAACTGCTTCCTAATGACGACAGTTTCATATAGCGTCAACCATATTCATCTATGTGCTGAACTCTGAGGTTCTATCGGAAGGCAGGTCACGAGAAGGCTCATCTCGCGGTACCTTCCTGCCCCTGCCACGTTTGTTGTTGGCCATAGCAAGTCGATCACTTTGTGGTACCTTGGTTATGGCACATTTTCATCGATATATGCTGGGAATCACTTAAGACTTGTAATGTTAGCCATTGTAGATATCGCAATCATACGTACCATGATAAACGAAAAAATAGTCCTCGTAATTTCTTGCGGTAGTAATTATTAGCAGTAGCTGTTTCGAGAGTCCCCATAAATGTCGACCCATAATTCTAAAGACTAAACTATTTATCAAGTTGAACTTGAAAGTAGAATTGTAGTGCATCGAATGATCGCCACCATCAGGAGCCTTCTGAACGCTTGGATCTGAACGAACGGTCCATACGTACTTTAGTATATTGGTGTGAACGGTTAATTCGTTCTAACTTGCCAATAACAACAACCTCTGATCCACTATATGTAATACTTTAAAGCGAACAATAACAGAAATTGTTTTTTTTTTTTGTTTTTAAGGGAAGATGATTGCCTCTGTCACTGCAAAAGACGCACACTGCTTCTAACAAATAGTACTTATTTATATTCTGTCATTTTCGGAGCATACTAGGGATGTGAGTGAGTTTTTATCGTCAAACGAAATACAAATACTTATGTAAAGTATTGCTATATAATTATACAACATGTGACAAGTAGATTCTGTAGCATGTCTATAATATCAGAATAGGAAGCCAATCTTAAGGGCATTTCCAGCTGATATCCCTTGTGTAAAATCGCTGAGCCACTTTAAAAAACACGCACGCTACCCTTTCGACACAGAAAGGCCTTTTTTTTGAGATAGTTTTGAAAATAGGACAACCTATTAGAACAAATGAAACTTAATTTTTAATTGCACGTTTACAAACGTTAGCTTGCGCGCTAGTAATTTCCTGCTCTATGCAATTTTCTATTTCATTCTACTTATTTGATCATCTTTACGGGGCAAGGAACTAGACCGTAAACGGGCAAGGGAAATCTAAAGACGGAGCATTAGAAAAGGATAACACCTATCTCAGTGAGATGTCGCACTTTGATCGGATTTTTTTTCTTTCGCTAGCCTGCTTCCCTGCACAGAATAAAGAGGTGCAACTGGGCTAAAATCGAAGCATCCATCACAGGCTAAATGACAGCCGGGCTCTAAAAAGGAGCGATTATCTTCTGATATTCGCTTACGCGGTCGACCGTACAGTTGCAAGCCGTCGCTTTCTTTTACGCTGCAACGAAATGGTAAAATCTGCCCTTGGTGCGGAACGACGTCAACAGTTCTACGACTACACACAACTGTTATACGTTTAGAGGGCGGGAGGGGTTCCTTAAACGATTTCGGACCTTTTTGGGCCTTTTATTGTCCTTTAAACCTAACCCCTACCCCTTCCGGACCCTTGAAAAAAAAAGACAACTTTTCTCCCGCCATCACCCTATGCTGCCTACAGCCAGCAGCAGTAGCCAACAGCTCTTAGAGCATTCTCATATGTTTAAGTACAACGTAAAGCGCATTAAATTTGCAACTGTTTGACTCTCTACAATGTAACCATTACCGTCAGTTGTCCGTCCTAGCCGCGAGCTGTCATAGCCCGCTATGGGCAGACGTCTGCTAGAGGCCTTCGTACAAGAAATGTCTCGCTGCCGCTTTACTTCTCTATTCGTATTGCTACCTAGATGTGGGATACAATCTGGGTTCCTTATCCATGAGTGCGCATACATACATATACCTTGTTCCTGACCACATATATACACATTGGTATATTGATGTTTACGTATTACATACATCGGTCGATGGCGCCCATAATGCCACCAGACGATACGCCAACGCCTCGTCCACTTCCTTCTTAGCTATCTCCTACATGTAAAGGAAGCGAGAGAGAGAGAGACCGCGCCTGCGATTTCCTCTTGTGTTATGTGGCATGGTAGACGATTATGGATACTATAATCTGCGGCTGATAATTTTTACATCGCTCGTACGTAAGCAAAGATTTTCTACAAATGTTACAAGATTTGCCTTTTAGTTTGTCAGTGAGTCTGTGTCTCAGCTTCACACTTGAATGCTCTTTATTCCGTGCTAATACAGCTGTTGTTTACCCTCGGCCTGGCGTTACTTTCTAGCTTTTTGGAGCGGAGATTGTCTTTTGTTAGCTTTCATCTTAATTCCTCAACGCTGACACCCTATATCTATTCTCGACTCAATCACGGGCGACCAGCAGGAAAAGTGCTGTATAGGACTGTCGATGCCCCTCTTTTTGTATAACTTAAGGCATCGTCAGACACTTACAGCTAGCGCAACTAGTCTTGTTATATCGCGGAGCAATCTACACACATAGTTCTGCACATAAATGATGCATACAAATAGTGGCAATCGAAATTCGTTGTGGCCGGTGTTCCCCATGGTTAGAAGTGGCGGAATAAGCCTGAGCAGAAACAACCGAGCGTTAGACGTTCAGTATGGCCACTTGTCATATACGGCCGTTTGCTTTGGCTGATCCACTTATAGATTGCATCGCTTCCGGCGAGCTCGTCCTCTCCTGTTATTCCCTGTAATAGGATGACAGAGCGCTCCATATCGAAGTTAGAAGATGGAGGTAAGTAAATATGTACGCATAGAGGACGGAAGTGAGATAATCACAGAAGAGCGCCGCAGAGACGGACGAAAGATGGGTAACATGTGTTTACGTTTCTGGTAGCTCGCTCCAAGACCAACCATTAATATAATATAACGACCACCACATAAATCGCTTGTACAAGCATGATTAAACTGGGATGACAACAATAAAACAGTCGCGATTTCACTCTCTACTTAGCGTTTCAGCTACTTACCCCATTGTTTACTCGGCACAAGAAACAGAACCTACTGCTGGAAACAGATGGCTTCTTTTAAAAACTTTGAACATTCACGGAAAGTCTATCTCTCAGTTGAGATAAAGGCCTCTCCAAGGCGAAGCTAGCCGACGTGCATAATTTATTAAACAATTCTGTCGCTGCGTAATTGAGTTAACGTTTGCTGCGGATCGTTGCAAAGCGCCACCTGTTGCCGATACATAGAGTCGATCGAATCTATTTACGCGCTTAAATTTAGAAAGTAGGTGAAGTATAGTTGTAGGCTTCACTGAACGTGACGCAATGAAATGGTGCGCCGTTGGATCACGTATTTACTGAACGAAAAAACGTCAATTTATGTCATTATTTTTATATGCAGTTGTGTTTGTGGAAAGAGACCGCAGTGCCAGCCGTTCACTCTTTTGCTTACATACGCAATTTATCGAGGTTTGTATGCATTACGCAGGTGGGCATAGAAGTGGCACGCCCATATGCTGAAGCTGCTGACTACATGTCTAGGTGGTCTGAGAAGAGGCACGAGGCAGGGCAGAAACAGAAATTTTGTATCTTTCAAACATGACACATAAAAAGATAGTTTCAAGGATATCATTACACTTTGACAGACAACGAAAAGGAAGAGAGATTACTTGTGATTATGTATTAATTCAAAAACATGCCTTACAGTTTCAACTAAATACATTGAGGATCGTCCCAAGCTTCTCGTCGTCGGTTTACTTCTTAATTTTGCAGTACTTTGTTACTATCAATTGGTTCAGTCGTCGCTAATTGTTTCCTTATTACTCACAGACGTGTTACCGATCAGCTTTCTGATGTCATTGAGACTCATTATTGGGCATACTAAGCTACGCGTAACTTGAGTGACCCGTTGAGGGAGCAGGTGCTTTTCATGTGTATCAATTGACAAATTGCTTTTTTTTATTACATCTACTTCATTCATGAATATTCAACCAATCGTTCAACTATATCTCAAATCTTGTAGCCTTTAAGTACAGAGGAATGATATATCCATTTTCAGATATACTTGTTAAGGGTAGCATTAGCCCGATGTTATGCAGCCAACGATTAGGCGTAGTTGTGGAATCAATTGGGTCGTGGGCTTAGGACTAGAAAGAGTACATTCCAAAACGAATTGCGATAACAGCTTGCTCAGTCGATTCTAACATTAATTGAGTAATTCAGTAGGACTACCTTACGGAACACCAAGGAAGTACTTCAGTTGGCAAACATCTCTATGTACATGGCTAGCTCTCCATTACAAACACTTCCCATTAATAGTGTATTGTAGGAAGTCAGCACATTGGCCTGAAATTGTTTGTTTGAATACATGACGCCAACGTAAGAATTAAGGCGCAATTTTTTGAAAGTATTATACACTTTAGAGATTGAGAAATTACTCCAAATAGCAGACAACTTATTGTTATGGTAGAATTGGCCCTGTCTTTAGGTAGCCCTTACAGGTACTTTACAAGTATAGGCACTTTGTGACCGGGAACGTTTGTTCCTTCAATGTGTTCAATTTTGTTAGCTTCTTCGTATTTAGTGTTCAAAAAACCGGACATTATCAACCTTTTTTCAGGCATTTACAAATAATTTGCTTGTAATATCACAGTTTGTATTGAAATTTTGGAACGAATACGTTTCGTCCTTGGCGCAATTTTTTCATGTAAATTCATGTTCAAAGATACTCTATCGATTGGATATAAATAAAGAAAATAAACACAAATAAAACTGATCACGATTTTTCGGCTTGATTTCACTGATCCCAGGCTATATTTTCCTTGATGGCACTAATTCATAAAGTTTGCACCTCTTTTTGCTTTTTGTATAAAATAAATAAATATATATATACATATAAAATTTATGCACCTTACTGCTGACAGCTGGATAACTATCGATGTTTAATAACTTTTCTTCTGTGGTTCTTCTTGACGGAAACAAAGTAGTGACAGATTCCCGGTGGGATCTTTATATACACTGACAAACAACACGACATACTGTAAAAACGCTACATGATTCAACAATTTTGCCGATTTTACCTGTAATTTCATCTCGTAGTTAAACTGTCGCTGCAATCAACGACACCTTTGGGAATGACTACAGAACATCTGATGTTTGACTTTTAATGAGCCCCCCTATACCTTTCAATGTGATCTTGATAAAAAGCGACTGTTTTTTCATTGTCATGCCAATTTTTCAGTACGTAACCGTACTTAAAATATACAATTATCTGCAACTCGTGTTTTGTGAACGATAAATAACCTATAAATAGCGTCTTATTTAGTTAACGGCTGATCTAGTTTTCTGAGGTAACATTTAGACTAATCTATCATGTCGGCTCGCAGCTAAAGTTATCACATGTTATCGGGAAATAAGAAAACTACTTTGGAAAGTGGATCGCAACATTTCCACTTGGATAAACAGCTTCTCTTTTTTAAACATCTGATTTCAATCATACGTTTGTTCGAAGTCTACAATGAAGATTCAACTAATCAATGGCGAGAAACATTGTACTTATGTATATCGTAGCTAACGATCTTCATATTAACCACTTCATTTATTACCGAAGAAAGCTTGACTGTGGTAGAACTTCAGGTCTACCTCAAGCTGTACATTTCTCGTTGATTAATTGCTAACTTAAATATATATCGCGATGCTTCGAGTACATGAAGTTTAAACTTCTGATTTTAATACACGCATATTCTTGGTTCATTTTTCTAACGTTTATGAAAGAAACAGGTTTGGCACGTCAAAAAACTATCAAGTAAGTTATAATTAGCATACATGTATTAATACAACTTACAACTAGTCTCTATTTGACGCTACTTAGACGTTGGGCCATGGGTTTATTTTTACTAGATATGATCTCGGCGTTAATAACCCTATACCGGCGTATAAACAAAGTCGTTCTTAGATACGGAATTTTCTTTTGTAACCTTTCTCTCCTTATGGCGCACCTATTTCTGTTCCTTTCGGGGCCACTCGAGATATTATATGGTCACCATGTTCCATTGACCAGAAACGACGTCAGGATGAAACGGAAGTCTGCCATATAGGAATGATATTGAACACCACCATACGTCTTCAGGTTCACCCTCACTTTGACTTCTATCTTTTCCGGTGCATTTTTGCATGCCTTTTTTTTGCATGATTCCGTTTCTTCGCATGGGTTTTGCTAACTTCCCCCATAGAGATTCGACCCTGCTATTTGCAGTATACCCGCTTGTCATTGTTGAACGCTTCGTATGAGTAACAAAATACCAGCTAATATACTCGTATTGTCTTTATATAGAAGAGGAGGTAAGATAGAAAGTGGTAGCCTGATTCTTCGCAGGATTTAACCAACTAATCTTTCGACCACGCTTAGTAAATGGCAAAATGACGTCTATATTCCTTTTGCGCGTTTCCCAATTCGAAAATGCATCTCTGATAAGTTTATCTGCTCAAATGTCTGTCCTGCCTATGTCTGTCCGTCTGTATAGATAGTTTGAACTTCTCTCTTTACATCCCCCCACTGGGCTTGGTGTACTACGTACTCTCTCTCTCTCTCTCTCTCTCTCTCCTCTCTTTTACTATATATATATATATATATATATATATATATATATATATATATATAGAGCAAAAGAATATATATATATGAAAATAGAGTAAAAGAATACGCAGTGCTGAGACGGAAAGAGATAGTCGACTGGAACGCAAAAAAGAAGTGGTTCACCTCTTACTTAATACGAGTCTATGCGTCATAATCCGTTTTTGTGGTTGCTTGCCCTCGTATCCATATTAGTGCAGCAGTAATGGGTTTGCTTATTAAACATAGAGATAGGTAGTGATCTAAGTTTGAATCCGGACGTGATGCATTTTATTTCGTGCTGGGAACTAGCCAACTTCAGAACCGGACGTTAAAATTGAAATATTTCAATATGTTTGGGCATTGTACTTGCCGAACATTCAGAGTGACATAACCGTAAGTGCCACCCATGAATGATACCGTGCTAACAATGACAACTATTTACAGAATAGTCAGTACGGTGAGAATATAATCAGTACTCGCGATAGTAAAACACTTAAGACGTTAACGACTGTGGTTTTACAGAATAGCTGGTAGGAAGCGCGTGTGTTTAGGTCTATAACTTTGGATGAGAAGCAGTGCTATAAGTTTTGGCAGTGGCAAAGCAGAAACAGGAAAGCGACGAGAAGAACGAGCAGCCATGTGGTTGGACGTGAATTTATATGTGACAACGAATACACGTGAAATGATATCTCGAGCAGAGACAGAATGCACAGACAGAATGTTCTCTCAGAAACCTGGTGGATGAGGGGCAGGATGGGTACAACACTGTGACAGGGGTAACAACAAACACAGCGGAATCACAGCTGCGTATAAGCGTGGTAAGATCATATGCGACGCACATCAAAGAATAACAACAACTAAAATCAAAGGACAGAAAGAGGAATTAGGGGCGGGAGGCGCAGATGGACAGGACATTCTTTTCGAGCAATGAAACTAAGGTCAAAATCATCCGTGATGTCGTCGTTGTGTGAACAAACCTACAAATACGCACAGCAGATCGAAGCACACGGACAATTAAAACAATGTAGGTAAGCACATAAACAAATGCCCGAACAAACAAGCACACCCGAGCCCCGATAGGAGGCAAAGAAGTTGGGTATACTTTCGTTGGTGGACGCCAGCGTTTCCATCAACAATATCGTGGACCATAGCAGCTAAGTGCCGGAGGAGCAAAGATAAACAATAACATGAGCAACAAAGACCGCACTAATGGCAATAGGACCAATTTAAGCAGGACAAAAAATAACAATGTCCAGGGAGCGAACAGTACAGAAGAACGAAGAAAGCCAATAAAAAAAAGAGCGACTGTGTTTCGGAGTCAGACACTACCCTAAAGAAAAAAATACATATCAGCATGTAGGGGCTAGCAGTGGACTCAACGAAGATTTCCGCGAATAGCGAGAGATCTACTGCTGGTACGTGTAAAACTTGTGGAAAAGCAGAGATGATAGTGCCGGTTATCACAGAAGCCCAGCAACAGAGCTGCACCTAGGTTGGACTTCTTGATTCTGTTGTTTATTAGTATTCGTCGATTATTGTCCAGGGTACGGGGTTTGAGTAGATTTAAGGACTAATGCGCTCAAAAGGGAAATACTAGGTACCTTATGTTGTTTCTATCGTAGTTTTGGATACATGTCCGTATATAGTAACCCCATTTAGGATGCGTTATAGCGCAAAATAAGTACGTTTTTTATCTTGATGATTGCAAACTGTGATCTATCTATTATAGAAACTATTCAACTGTATTAAAAAAAATAGCTATATAAAACCCGAACCACATCGACAAACATTGCATCAAATGGTCTTTTTTTAAATAACTATATATAATTAATATTAACAATCAGAGCTCTTTTGTGGGGAAAACTTATATGTATATGACATCAACTTTACCCGGGTTTTACCTTATATGTACATACCTTTTTCGATAAATGCCGTATATATATATATATATATATATATGTGATAAGATACTGGCAACATGGCTGGTGTAATTTCTTGCAAATACATCGGTATATGAATTAACTTAGCTTCAAACTTTTATTTTGCCATTTTTTGTCAAAATATAGAAACAACGGAATGTTTTTATGGCTTCTTGTTCGCAATGTGTAGGTATCATAAAATGCTCTATATGGCTACGACATGTTTAAATTTTAAAGGGATACCTCAGTCTTTCAAAGCTTCAAAAGCAGATGTACCATTCCTGATAACGATGTTTGTAACGTTTAAAAAACAAAGACATATACGCTTTAAATTTGCCTGCACATGAATACATAATAAATTGAAATCGAGTAAAAAAAACGTACCTAATGATAAAAGCAAGACCCAATTTCCGAAACGAACCTATTCCGAAGCAAAGAACTGAGAAAAATTTTCAGAGAAATTGAGTTTTGAATATTTTAATACTTCATGCTCTGCTTGTTATCGTTCAGTAATTTTCATATTTGCTTTAGGAATTAAATTGATCTGAAGTAAATCAGAATAAGTTGTTAACAATTCTCCGCGGGCCCTGTGACACACTGAGAGGTACCAGGCTTGAGCTTGGATACACAAGGGGTACATAATTATTCGTTAGACTGATTATAGCTAACTAGCCAACTATCGAACTCTCATTAGCTAACGGAGAAAATAAATGACATAAAAAAAAAGAGACAAAGAAATAGACGAGCTGACCCGTTCCACTCACCTTGGCTCGTGCATTGACATTTTGTCCGAGGTCGAGGAATTTGTCGGCTATCCCCACTCGGCTGTCTTTTACGGCGTACATTAGTGGTGTGAGGCCCGTTGCCTGATCCCGTAATGGCACAGGAAAAAGGAGCAAGGAAAATTATTATTGCAATGAATGTTAATGAAAATCATCAGAAATTCTTATCTTGAAGCTCCTGTGACACGCTTTGCTTTATTCTATCAAGTATAACGGTAATTTTGTTTCAAAGGACAAATGCTATAGTAGAAGAAAAATCAAATGTACTATGTAATACTTACTTCTTAATTTATGTGTGTAATAAATATACTATATGTTATACATGCATTGTGTTTATATTATTCATCATAAGAACTTTCTTACTTAAGACCTGTTCTCTACCTGTGATAAACATTACGTTGTTGAGTACAGTGTATCTGTTGTCTGCTTGATTAGATCAAATTGCAGATATTATTCTTGAATCTGTCAAACTAGAATCTTCAGAACTCTCAGTTCAAAGAGGAAGAAGCAAATGTGCTCGGGTTTGTACTACTAGCAAACGTTTTACTGAGGCGTCGTCGTTGCTGTTAGATGTCGTCCCTTTCTTCAATGAACGTCTTCGCCCATGTTGGTTTAATATGGAACTATACTTTGGCCCTGCGCCAGAATCCCAGACAGCTAGTCGTCAAATACTGCTCTCCTAAGAGAGAGGTCATATGGTCACTTGACAAGGACTCCTGGAGTATATGTCTATATCTCAAAGCCATTTCGATCCCGCTGGATAATTTGGGCGTTATCTAAATACACTATAGCCGGTTAAAAAGCTATGCCTAAACGGTGAATGGGCACAACCTAACCCTTGATTCACGACGCATCATATCAGTGGATTATATTAGGGACTCATCTTCTCCCCAAATAGAACGTCGACGCATAGTGAAGGAAGAACATTGATGTCGATGCCGGCCGTTGTTCGCGTACTGAGTAACATCACGTAAACTGTTCACTATTGAGCTGCTACAGCTACGAGATTTAATGAAATTGTTAATTAGCTACGCTAATCATCTTGTCAATTCGGCATGATGAATGAACGCATTATAGAAAGGCTGCTACGGTGACAGGCCATTGACGCGACAAGAAACCCAGTAGCAGGCTTAACTTTTCCAATTGCTAATGGATTGCACTTCGGCTTTGCCATTTTTCCAATGTCTATTTTGTAAGATAAAGATCAGATTTCTTGTTCCAGATATATTTGTCCTTTATGCACTCCGTATTGATTTTTAATCACCTCTCTGTATTTTTCGTCCGCTACCCCCCTTAAGTATTACTTATAACCAAGCATTAGCCAAGAATCACATTCTAACTATTCAGGTAAGTGAGCGAATGTAATTAAAGAGATACATGTAACTATTCATTCTGGCCTAGTTTTCCCGTGGGTGTGCTGACTACTAGTCGCTGAACGATTATCGGTGATGCGTCAAATTTCCTCTGCGGTATCCGAAAAGATCGGCCATCTGCTGTAGCGTTTACTACCTAGATCTTCTAATAACACCGTGCGTTTATCCCCATATCGAATCAACTAGTCAGCCTCAAAAAGGTGGATATGTTTGTAAAGCTCCGCGTACCAGTATACCGCAATGGACGTGGCAATAGTAAAAAAATAATAGAAAAATAAAAACAGGTGATATAGGTGATTTAGTAAGTGGTACAGCGAGCTAAGATGGTTTGGCACATTTATCGGTATATTCGTTTGCCCGATTAGAATCATCTGTCGTCATAGTAACGAAGCTGAGGGCTTGTGGAAGCTAATCTTCAGCGGAAAGGTCACGTTCTGACCGCGATGATCAAAGCGTAAGTAAATGAATGAGCACGTGTGGAAACCAGTCATCATTACCGTTGTTGGCTGATATTGCCACATATCATCTATCTTTCAAAGAGACTCCTGTATGTCTGATTATGGATATTGTCAGTCAAATATGGAAGAATTCCATGTCCGGATAGAGCGATAATAGCTATTTATCCTTATATCAATTACTGGGAGCAATCTTAACTACCTTAGGTGCGATTTCGTGTGTGCATCATCATTTGTGATGCTTACAGGGCAGACAAATGTAAAGGAGCGTCGCAATACTGCTATAATAACTGTTACAGCTGATTCGTTCGCTCACATATACAAACTGGTTCCTCGATTTCCGCATCTGTTTATCGCTCTTGATATGTCCTAGCCTCGTTCATATGAATTGAGCGCCTTGCTTCTTTTTTATTATATGTAAGTGCTTTTTGTATGGTAGAAAGTTTTCCAAGCTTCTACGCAGTCTGTGCTGCGTTTCTACGTCTGTTGAGATTCAGCAGCAGTCGCAAGATAAGTGGCCAGCTGCTTCTGAACGTAGAAAAGCAATTCAGGTCACTGACTAGTGTATTAAAGTTCGTTTGTGGTATATGTAAGCCAGTCAGGTTCAAAAATGATGTTTACTGCTCCAATGACCGAGCAGAAAACGTTTCGGCTACATTTTACGGCTTATTTGTTCTATTGACGAGCACAATTTTTGCTTGAATCCTGAAAATTGACTCGTCTGCAATATAGAACCGCATTTATGACGCGCACACACTTCTAAATAGAGTGCACAAATATGGCGTAAATATTAAACGTTTAAGATTCGATTTCAATAGCTAACCTTGTCACTAAACAGTGTTATTTTTATTATTATATTATAACAGATTAGTTTAGTTGACGTATGGCGTAATGTTTTCACTATAACAACAAAAGACCTGAGGGTAGGCCATTAATGGAGGCAAAAATCCTTCTACGTTGGGTGTTTTTCTATAGTGACTCAAAGGTCAGGACAAAGAGCTGCTAAGTTTGATAGTATCTTTCGATTCGGTAGGCCATTCGAGCATTGGCTTAATGCAGTTTATTGCCTTTTGTTTATCAAATCGCTTCTCATGGCATTTTTAGGTTAATTTTTCATTAGTTCAAAAGAACATTGTCTACAGAGGCTTGCGTAACCACTGATTCGGACATAATCGCTGCTCATTGCACACAATTTAAGTAAATTTACTCGGCAGAACGACCCTGAGCAGCTGCTGATCTCTAGCGATAAATAAAACACGTCCTTGGCCTTTTAGCCCGTCACCATTTACAAACCACTTTTATCTAAGGATTAGGCCTTTTTCCTTAAAAGTAGGGAAAGGAGAATAATAATTTGAGACAGATGATCGCAAAGAAATCCTATTCACTTTTGTCCTGGTTATCTAATAATTAATAAACAGCGTGTACCTACGAGTATAATCTGTAGCTTTGTCACTCTGAAATATTTTTCTTAACAACTTTCCCCCGAAAGCTTATATACCTAAGGATCATTAGGAAAACCTAGTTCTTCCTGTATTAGGGCATGTAGGCTTCACGCGTCGAAGCGCGTTACAAGCTATAGTACGTTTAGTAAATAACAACCAACGCTTGTTTATGGTTGAGCCGGTAGTTTTCGACGCCTTTTTTCAGCTAAACGGCTTAACGCTCCGGTCTCTAGTATCCCCCTTGCTAGACAATAAGATGCGTTGGCTTAAGTTGTAAGATCCGCTTCTACAAGAATCTTATCAAGCTTTGTTACTTCCAAAAACATTGGTCGAAAGATGAGTAAGTGCCAGGTCACGGGTCCTCACTGAATACGCATCATTTCGATGTATGGGAAAGTAATATGGTGACTAGTTTAAATCACTTTGTACTGTAATCATACTTATCAATGAACTGAACTTATCTCTTGTTAGAAATGCTATGTTGTTTTACCATTCTGGTAACATTAGGAAGCCTTAGTTACTATATAAAAAAAAATTGAATTCCTGCTTTATCTAGATATATAAGCCCTATTGCGGAAGCTAAAATCCAGACTGAGTTTACGTGCCACGAATTTCTAGGAAAAATGGCATTTTAAGTGTGCGACTAACGCAAAGTGCGGAACCGTTTACAAGACTCTCGTGCAAAGTCGATGCATCGACCCTCAGTCTCTCGTACCAATTTCTAGTTGCTTTCGTATAGATGCGCTCTCTGAAGTTCAACTTTGTGACACAATTCCACCCGGAGGAGCTCTTGCTTAGTATCAACTTCCCCTCAAAGACCGCTGAAGGAATAGCCCGACTATGCGCCAAGACCCTATCCCCCTACGCACAATATTTAGTTTAAGAGGGGGTTAAAATACACTCATAGAACCCACTCATAGGACTTCTCATCGCTGGAAAACGCTGCTAGGAGTAATATAAGCGAAATTTAACTTGGTAGCATGCGCGAATGGCAACCATGAACCGCTGAATCCGTCAACTACTTTATCAACCTTTGCATACGTACGTAAGTATCTCCTACAGAACGGTGACGGCACATTTATTTATTGGCTTGATAAAGCGCAATTGTCTGAAAATGTTACAGTCTAAAGTGCCGTAAAGCATGAAATGTCTCGCGACGATACCTCGTGAGACGTTTGTTATTTGTATTTAATATGGGCTTTTAACAGGCAAATTGTAATGCTTTACGAATATGAATTCTAACTGAAAAAGACTTTTGCGAAGGCAAATAAAGCGGAGTTCAAGGCTGTGGTAGAAGTCGATCTATTTTACCCAAAGTGCAGGGGTGTCAGCACTTCGAGCTAGCACATGTAAGCATACCATATTTGTTTAATACCGTATTTATTTGTGAAGTCAAATGAATGAGGCGAAGAAATTTGACAAATAAGTGCTCGATGATTTGAGCGACGATTGAGCAGAGAAACATAAAGCTATTTGGTTCTCCTTTCGTAAAGCCTGTCGTAAAAACAGTGACCTCCTTTTTGCACGGAATTGTGACGTATGATAAAAAATAGATCCCTTGGGATAATGGCAGACGGTGACATTAGTGTGTCTATGCAGTTGTACGTGCAGGACATCGTCCTTAAGCAAACGTACAGCTGTAAAAGCTTATTTTCGTTCGTTTGTTGGCGTAATGCGGGTGTCATCCCCTACAGCTACATGAGTCCTAGTCCGTCGATTATTGCTGAAGCCTACTGCCAGCTATTGGACATGATAACACTTACGCATTATGCAGACAATATTACTGAACGGAGATGAACCCTTTTTATTCATGACATTATATCACGACAACGCTTGACCTCGTACCACAAAAATTAGGCTGGTAAAAATGCAGGTGTTTTGGTTGGAGGCCTCTTGTCAAACAGTTCTCCCACAATCTACCATTATATATTCTAAAATTTCGATAACCTCTCTAGAGTAGAATTATCAAAATCGCCTTTCAAGGCTTTATGGACTCTGGGAGTAGATCAACATCAAATGTTTAATTACAACATTTACATGGCAGAAGGTCGAAGGCCGTAAGGGCGCACACCTCGATCGAAAGCGAAAGAACTAAGCCTCTAGAGAAAAATTCTAAAAGTTAAAGTTCACAGTGTTTCCGTGATGCTGAATGATCTAATAGCTCGAGCCTCATCAAACGCAGTATGTGTTTTTAAGTTTTTCTTCTACATACGGCGTCTATGCATTACGCCGCCTGTCTAAGAAAGATGAACTTTTTCTATCCCGTAGCGTTTGAGTGATTCATTGCGTATTACCCATTATGATTTAGAGCCATATCATTCATATTGCTTTTGTATAATCTTCCACGCGACTCTTTGATTCGTACGCGTCTCAAATCCAACCAGAGAACACACGCTCGGTAAAGATCGATTTGAAAACTAAAATACATTGATGTATCCTTAAATGTTTATGGGAAGTGCGCTAATTTGTTCAATTAAAACGGTGCAGCTTTCTGAGTGAAACAATTACGAGGCGCTGGTACCTATTAGTGGAACTTTATTATGTAGTTTACGGTCAGTACCCAAAAGTGGCTCGTTTTTGTATTACTGCGACTATTCTAAAACTAAAACGCCAATTTTGATAACAATTTGGCTGAACTCCTAACACTTCACTTATGAAAAAGTTCTCTTCCCTTATAATAGCATTGATTACATATGATCCTTCTGCCGCGTCTGTTTATCTGTCTGTGAGATGAGAAGATCGTTTATCCTGGAGGGGGGGGGGGGGGGTAACAACCTCCTATCTCCATCGGTAGAAGGATGCGGCTATCATTCCGTCAAAAGCGGCGCTAGACCGTTGAAGTGTTAGTTCTCGTACAGGCAGTAGCGGTTCTCGATGATTTGGGCCTTCCACGCAATAAAATCTCCTCCCTTATTTCTCAGCAGACACTCAGACGATAAAGCACCCGTCTTAGTTCTTGTAAGTAGAAGTGACACATGGGATGTTCGAATAAATCGACCTTTAGACCTATTTGACTGAAGAATAAGAGCGCCAACACTGGCTCGTGGTGCCCACATGCACGTGAATACTAAAGCATATATTGTTGGCACAGGTACGAATATTGCCTGCCTGAAAGTGAGCAAGTAGTAGAATGGTTGCGAGGGTCGTTAGCATTGCGTAAGCCGAGCGCCACTATTACTTGATAGGTGGGTTTCATTCCATTAGTGAGGCAGTTCCGGAAGGCTTAAGGTGAAAACTGTAGCTTCAAACGAAGTTCACAACATTGGAACAAACGGCCGATCATTGTCGAAGGAACTAGTAATATATATATTCAGTCACTCTAACGCTACGCCAAAGGCCAAAGCACATTTACGTTTCGAAATTTCGAGTTCGATACGATCGAAAATAAAATCATATCCCCCTTGACAAATCGAAGGATAGCGTTGAAGCAATTGCACACTACAAAAATTAGGTGTTTAGCTGGCACACAGATAGCTAGGTCGGCAAAGAGATTGCAAGGGTATCGATGTAACCGATCTTCTCGAATCTGATATAACCGATCTTCACAACAGCCAAGAACGTCGATCTTTTAAAAAACTAATGATTTCTTCGGCGTTATACCACAGTTTGATAGAAGATAGGGCATTTTTGCCGGAGCTCCAGAAAATATCACCTTACCTAAGCAGTATCTAGCGTCCACGTCGTCTCCCGAGAAATGATACCGCGATAGCCATCTGAATAGAGTTGTAATATCGTCACAAATTAACTAACAACTGATTCTATTGCTACGGTAGCTGTCGCTATATAGAAAAGAATTGCTTATTGTGATTTGCAATGGCATTAATGTACGAAACAATGTGCACCCTACACGTCTGTAGCCTGTATCTTCTGTCGCTTGTGGGCCATAAATACCTACTACCTCATTATCCGCCTTTATGGATGGCTGCTCCACATGACAAAAAACACTACATTGACCTGATGTCGGATGTACAATTCTTTATCGGGACAGAGATTTTTCGAATAACCGCTAGTGCGGTAAGGCGACCGAGGTAAGGAGAAGCTGAAGTTAGATCAGCGAATACAATGTACGCTCGCAGTCTTGTCTGAAGATCTTCGTCATGTCGATACATAAGTGGTAGATAAAGCTTCGTCTTGAGACGTTTAACTAACAGCTTGCAGACCCATGCACAAACGATCTTAAGTCAGAGAGTTCCAGGGCAACCTACTAATGTCAAATCTGATATAGCTTAAGAGAAGATAGAGAAGTGTATTGTAGGAAGCCCATAGCAGTCGTTGTAACTGTTGTACTACTAAAATGGCCTCTTTCATATTACAGTTGACTATATAATGCATAGAGTGTGTGCCCGGCTTGACGGCACCGAATCAGCCGTATGAATACACAAATTTTTTGTGTGTTTTTTTTTAATTTAATTCGATAACTTATGTATAACAAGGTGGCGAACTGAGATACGACTACCACAAAAAAGAATATTTACTTGCTGGTTGAATTATCAACATATTTTTTAATTTAGTACTTAACAGTCCCTTTTTTTAATAAAGTATAATAAAACAGATCATCAGTGCTAGTCCTCACACTTACAACAATATGATCGTCGTCTCAAATCACTATATATTGTTTCGTATAACCAGTAGTTCAAAGATAAGGTCATCAACAATTTTGAATCTATTCCGGGCTTATTAAAAGTGCGGGAAGGCGGCCTAAAAGAGCAGTACACAGACCTGACTGCCAGGTGGGAAAAACTCGTTTTAAAATCGCCCTATGGGAAAGCGATTTTCCCAGTAAGTTTCTCAGCCGCTTGTCATTGGAGGGGGGGGGGGTCTGGTAACCTGTTTTGGCGCGACCCCAAACAAATGACTATGCAAAAAAGCTACCTAAAGGCCACGCGAAGATTAAGCCCATAATATAAAGAAATTACATATGATCACGTTCTACAGAGGCATTTTTTTCCCTGTCATTCGATATTCTAGCATATGAAGACAGAGCTCTTTAGTGACTCGTAAAGATCTACGTTAGCGAAAGCAATTTGAAAAGATTAGTAAAAGGAAACGTCAGTTAAGTATTCTTCGAATATAATGGATATACAAGGTATGTTGTCTTTTAACATACAATCAGATGTTTTCGACCTAATACCTATCAAGATATTGAGGTAGGGACGATGTCAGCAGAGAAATACTTCACATTCATAAGGGACGAAAGGTTCGTATCGATGGAAATAGGTTGTTATTGTGATTAGCATTGTTGTATCGGATCGTCTATCGTACTATGAGAAAAAATGTTTGGACAAGGTAAGCATCCTTTAAATGTCACTAAGGAATTTTTATGGGGAGCAATATTGGACACGATGGCGGTCGGACGGGGGTTGTTCCAGTATGTGTGCATGCAAGCGACTGAAATGGACAAATAGGAGTGCACCGATCATGGCAGGTGCTGGTCATTATATAGTATTCACATGATGACTCCGACTCAATCCCACTGCTTTACATCGAGCTACCCATCTACAGTAATAGGCATGTAAACAAATAATAGACCAAATGTAGGCGAATTCTAACCCCACCTGTTTCCTCACCGCACCCATGGACTCAACTTACACATCATCTACCATGAGAGTGACTGCTATATCGTATGCTTTTAAGAGGCAAACGCATACTTTTCAGCAAAAATCTTCTAATCTAAAGTAGTATTTTCGCTAGAAGTCGAGTCCTTGTTTTGCGGTAGATACCTTCAGAGCAGAAATAAAAGCAACATCAAGAATTATGTTTGGCTTTTGCTGCGTAGCCTGATACCCTCGATTGATTGCCATTTACCAAACATTTTACGATGAAAATATTTACGATTAAATTTCACTTTCTACTGACATTTCTCCAGACCGGAATTACGTTCAGGGATAAAAATTGTTTTTACTCGCTAGGTGCTTATATTTTCAAAACGTGTTCGTATCAGCATTGCTTAAATTGTAATACTTTTATGTTATTTTTTCAGTTTTCTTACCTACAATAGTGCAAACTCGTTGTAGTAAAACTAACTTGCTTAGTTCGTCTCAAATATCTACTAAGTCGACATATTATTTTATAGTTTGCCCTAATCGAGGCTTCGAGGCGGTGGATTCTAGTGGTTTGTCCTTCAGACTTCAGAGCCCTTCTTGGGCTTGGTCGAATGGTTTTATACTAAACGTATACTGATGGATTAGGGAAAGAAGGTTTTCACTCAATTTTCGTCGTAAGTGATTTCGATGTTTCAAAAAGCTAACTGCGCGCAATAAGGCGGAACATGTGTTTTTTTGTGGACAACTACTTGCTAGCCCCAAACAATAGATGTAGCACATGCCGCTAGTTTCAAAGTCAGACTTGCTGTCGCCTTGTTTGGCAATATCTACTTATTTGGCTAGAGCCAGCTTCGTTTAGGTCTCCCGAAAATGAGGAAAACCGGTCAAGAATTAGTGATAATTAGTTTTTACCAGTGACTTATTGTTGTTTTGGAGTGCACGCTCGTGCATGACCAGAATATCACAATGCCTCGTGTGTCTGCAATACCGTATAGGTTTCAAGCAGAATCGTTCCATTGTTTTTTGGTGCCTGCTTTGTACACCTCCGCGCGGATACTCAAAGTCAGCGTCTCAACTACAAGGCAACGTTACCCGAATCGAGAAGAGGGCGACGACCGAATGGCAGATTTTCGCTTGCTGTAACAATTGTAATAGATTGCATACTGGGGTCCCTACTTCGTTCTTCTTTCCTTTTGATTGAAATACAGCACCTCAAGTCAGCATTTGCCGTCGTGAGCATTTTCTGTTCTTTAGATTTCTGCCAGTACTCAGCAGTGGTGTTACATTTCCCTCGTCATTTTTTTGTCTCGGTCCTTTTCTCCGACTGTACCCACTTAGCTTAGACAAGGATGTAGTCTATCAGGCTTGCGGCAGAGATCAGGACAAGTTTAGTCGTACAATCAGTCGCAGCCGTAGCAGCAATCCGATTTAGCACAGCGACCTCCGTGACCGACTGAATGTCCCTACCCATCGCATCTGCTCCTTCCCTGGTTTTCTATCTACTGACATTCCTTTTCGGGCCATCATTATTGAAGGTGTCAGTACGCGAGGCATCGTGGCCTCGCCTCCGGACACCTTTAATTACGAAAACTATACTAAGAACAGCATAGTCCACAATTTTCTCGTTGGAGCCAGCCCAAGCTAGTTATCCAGCCTTTTTTGCTTTAGGCCGAGTAAACAGCGGGTTTGCTACTGGTCTGTGTTTTAGGCAAAAAGGAAATGTTGAAACGCTTTCGTTATTTGCATACGTTCCGAGTTGAACGGGAAAGACAGAGCGCGGGCGCGGCGATAAATGTACCGATTAGTTGAGCCGCTACCAGGCCCATAGCTTGGCTAGTCTAGATTCAACATAGTTTAACCTCTGATCCAGGCACCTCTTTTGCTTTAATTTGGTTCAGCCGATTAAAATCTTTAGCAGGGCTTCCATTGACTTCAACAGAGGCCTTTGTTTTCCTCTTTTATTTCTCATCGTCAAGAGACCTTAACGTTCTTTGCAAGCTCGGCCGACCCTTATTGCTAGAAAGACAACATCCGTCAATACACGTATCGAGATTACTATTACTGTTAATGAATGCTGATACTCATTTGCACCATCGCTACACAGTCGTTGTCCACGCTACCTTCTTCGACTTGTCCTTATACACAATTCGAATGGCGGTTTTCCCAACACTGCCATTAAAACAAAAAAAGACTTATAGTCAGATTCTACTGCTGTTAAAGTTCGCAGCGTATAGTCGCTAAATGCAATAAGATCATCATAGCTATCAGCCTCAACACCGTTTCTTTTTGCTGTCGATGGCGGCTAGATTAGTAATGTTGACAGGGAATGGGTGAAACAAAAGAGGGGGCAGGATACTAGCCATTTTTACTTTTTACTGCTTGTGCGCGAAGATGGCCAAAGTAAAGGCTTCCTGCAGTATCCATTATCTCTGCAATAACCCTTACTCCAGATCTGAACCCTGTCTCAAATGTATTAGAAGGCTGATAAAGCAGGAGCAGTGGGTTGGACCAGTGTTTATATATTTTTAAATTACTCTCTTTAAGGTTTACACCCAGTTAGACAGTACCTCTTCATATATGCGTAAGCTTGTGCTTGCCTCGCCTGTGCTCATGAGCCTGCCGCGGCAGTGGCGGTGTTGGCATCATCGACGTCTATATACCATCATCACTGAACGTCAACGAGCGAGCGAGAATGCACACTCTCGAGTTAAAGAAGAACTAGAGCGTCGGAGCCGAAGGAAGCTCTAAATTTTGAAAATGACGTTTCTAGCCAAGCCTCCGCACTGGCTGGGCGGCAGAGATGCCCTTAACTTGTTGGAAACCTATATTTGCTAGTGAGGGTACAGGGTTTGACTTGCTGAGATCCGTAGAGGTTATAACACATACTTCGCCTTATCTTGAGTAAACAATATCGATTCAGGGCGTAACGCGATGATGTTTGACAGAACACTGAAGTTGAGCTAGTAGCTGCAAATAAGAAGACCGGGCGTTAGCGGTAACCCAAGTCCTAAACTCTCCGATGGATTCTAGTGCGTAAAAGGAGGAATGAGCGAAGTGTTTAATAACGGCAGTTGGTGGGTACCGATGGGGTCCCTTCGTGTGTGCAGTTCTTCCCACTAAGATCGTATGCTTTGATTTCCAGCTACGTAGAGTCCTGCTTACTCAAGCAAGAAAGGCTGGTTCCGGCACAAAATTCGAGGAACCAAACGAGAGACTTCACAATGGCGATTAATGATTCCTCTATGTGGCTTTTCATAGACGAGGGAGAGACTGCACAGTGCACCCGGTAGATGGATATAAAGTTCGTAACTTTCTGTCTAGATCTGAAGATTGTAAGATTTACCTTGCGTTATCGCACATCGCCTATGGAAAGCCAGCATTGCCACCAGTTATGCTGGGCATTCGCTGAGAAGCTGCGAGCTATATTTACTGCTTCAATAGAACACTGAGCGACAGAAGACCAAACGGAGGACGACGACTAGGAACACCGCGAGTTCATGTTTGAACGCCGTATAAAGGGTCAACAAAGCACTGGCAGTGATATGAGTGTAATAATAAGCTGTGGCCACTACGAGGATAGGCCTACAGACGACACTTTGCATCCTTGGCGAAGGAAATACGATGCGCTCTGTGTTGCCCTTGACGAAAAATAGAATGAAACGGCAAAAGATTACAGAGGGAATACGAGAGGTAAACTCCAGGGTGCAGATAACAAGGTTTAAGCCACTTTAGCCGCTAGGGGGTCCGTGTCTATAAATAACAAAAACTCTGAGTAAATTTAAACCAAAAATACATTTTTTCCAACCAGCCCGCTCATCTGGCGCTCGAATAAAGGATTTTTAACGGGAGTGAAAACCCGATTTTGTATAACTGGAATTTTATAGAGGGCTTTTAAAAACTACTTAAGATGGCATGCCTGCACATCGACCTAGTAGCCATTAAACCATCATTAAAATTGAATAAGTATAACGGCAACAATTATCACTGCTTAGTGGTAAGTCAAAGATAACTTTTGAATTAAATTTAAATAATACAGGTAGTCAGCTATACGTCTCACAATATTATATCGTACATCACTACAGCAAGCACTATAGTTGACGGTCTGCAACGTCCTGCCTCATCGTTTAAGTTAGTAAAAATAAACCTATTGCACAATACAGGTCCTTAGACTATAGAGCGCATTGTAGGCTATAAGGACAGCATTGGATCGTAGGCACTCATGCGATCTTTATGTAATTTCACTGTTAAATTATGGATGAGTGCTTATTCTAAGTGGAACCGCGTGGCAATTTTATTTTATGTAGCTTAATGATCCGTTTAGGCTTCAGAGATAAAAAAACGTGCCGCCGGCTCTTCCAAATGACTTACGTAATTGGTACAATTTAACAGGCTTAACAAAAGCTGGAATCAGGCTCAAAGCGGTAAGTTAGCAATTCATTTCTGCTGTACTTAAAACCTGCTATTTTAGTGGTTGAAAAAAGCGCAGAAACATAGATTATTATTATTAAAAACTGTAGTTTCCCCCGACTGTACGACAACAGCTTTAAGCAAAGGGTCTTTTTCTATAATATTTTTGTTTAATGCACATATATATCTGTAGATAAAATAACCACTACATTTTTGTTAATCTCTCTGTTTTGTTCGAGGTGAAAGATGACCCACTTCCGTCTATTAAATTAAACTCAAAGACAGCCGTGCTTACAGACGGCTATTTCGCTGTCTCATAACATATGAAGTATAGACTATAGAGACCTAAAGATATAACTCGTCGGAATCGACATAAATGTCAATACCGTTTAGTATACGCTGGTGCTCGAGTGGACCCCACATTCTGAGACGGAGTGAATTTTCACGATAAGAACTTACGGACGAAATAGCTAAAGTATATCGTTTTGGAGATACGCCGCCACCTATGCTATCACAAGCATTTATTATACACAAATTACTTTAACTTTTTTTAGACTGACGGATATCTAGTTTCAATCAGTAAGTTCCCAATATTATCATTCCAACAGAACCGCAAGAGTTAACTGAATAGCTTGAAAA